>NW_024120590.1:0-8442 GCF_003073215.2 Triticum urartu
AACATCCCTGCACCGGCGTCGTGTAAACCTCCAACAGAAGATTCCTTCAGCTGGGGATAGTGTTACCCATGATCCGGTGGCACACATACATGTTTCTTCAGTAGGGTCTGTGCAATGTACTGCTTTTAGCAACATAACCAACACACATACAGATGGTATATTCATCCACTTCATATAAGATTGTATTGTTGCACCTATTACTACTTGTTTATAAATTCATCTCCTATTTTATTGTAGGGTGTACATCTACAAGCTCCGCGAGTCATCGTCTCGAAGAAGTAAATGATGGCTGAAAATTAAGAAGTGGCACCAGTTGGTATGCCGACCTATCCAAAGAACAGAGGGCAGAGTGCTTAAATAAGCAACGGATTGCGCGGCTAAAAGGAAAACATGCCTCAAACAAAGATAATGTCGATGTCACCCATAATTCCTCTTTTCCAATTGGTAAGATGAACTCCAAATAGGAGATACAAATGGACCATCTTCATTCTAAAATATGAGTTGGTCTACTATTCTGATGTACAGGTGCAACCTCCATGGCGTCACCCTCCATGAGGTCATCTCTTCCGGCCATGCACAGGTCTCGAGCTAGACCCCGCAGAAAATTTTAGACCATCTGTTTTACTAATAATAGTAGTAGCAGCAGCATAATAATACAGGATTGGCCACAAGGAAATGATTTTGGTCTCATATTTAACCTTTACTTTCCCTGGTATTTTTTTTCCCTCAAGGTCTTAAAGAGGCCTTTTGTTTTCTGCCTTCCAGACTAGCTCCGGTGCATTCTGGATCCATTGTTTAGTAGTATGCTGCATTGATCACACATAAGGCTCTATTTCTAGCCTTTTTATTCATTTTGTTAATTATGAAAACACTAATGCAAGGAGCTGTATGATTATATTGTATGTCATCGGGCGTAAATGATGAAAGATTCAAGCCTCGGTTCTCACATGGCAATGAAAAACAAAGTCATCTCTGTGGCTTTTTCTTTATATTCAGAATTGAATTCTACTCATTATGCTCGTACACATATCTTTGCTCTTGTTGCTAGGCATGTAGGAATTGTTCCCAAATTATTAGTTTCATATGAGATGACGCAATACTCTGAAATCTTAGGCCTTTGTATTTCAAACTTATTTTTTCCAGGCATAGTATCTAACCGTATCTTAGGAAGTTCCATGTTAGTTAGCGAGTTGTCCAGCTTCATGTATTTTTGTGTGTCAGAGACATGAACATTCATCGTTTCATGCCATATTAATTTTTCCTATACATCACAAGAGGCGCAACCGTTTCCCAAATGAGACCGTAACATTTGTCGTTTCATGCCATGCAAAATATTCTTATAAATTTTTTATTTGAATAAGTGCCTCTTAACTACGATGAATGAGGAAATATATCTTCCAAGTGTTTATACGTGCGTTGCACGTGCACGTTTACTATTCTGTAGAGAACATGTCTGATTATTATCATTTTCCCCACACATATTCTATGGATGTGAAATAGGATAATAGTAGTTAAATGATAATTGCCTTTTTTTGCTTCGTCGTTGCACTACCAGACAAATATCATCATGCAAAATAGTTCCTTTTGCATGTTGCATTGTGTGTTGCTGATAAATATCTTCTTCACCAGAGAATAATTGTGGAAGTAGTATCAAATGTCATTCTATAATTCACAGGCTTCGTGTTGGCTTGACAGGCCTCTCTCATATTCACGTGTTGTTCTCTCCCCCTTAGGGCCTTGGTCCTGTCTTGCTGCCTACAATCTTACATAGTTTTCATATATTTGAAAAAAACGCATTCTGTAAGTACATACCCCATTAAGTTTATTTTTAGCCATTACATAAAATCTATCGGTTCTTTCTTATTTTCCATTCTTTTTTCTGTTCATTACCTTGAAGATTATTCTCATTTTGTATCTTCTAGGTTCTTTCTTATTTCCCATTTTGTGATTTGTTAGTAGAAATTCCAGTTTATACTTCATTTACATTCTTTGCTCTAAATATTAGTGGTAATATAATATCGATCTTTCACTTCAATCGATATTATCCAGGGTTGTCTGTATGCAATTTGTATACAATTAATTTCTCTTTGAAGTTGTTAATCATGTTGCCTTCCATAGTATTTTAATTGAAATACAAGATGCAAACCAAATTGGTTCTGGGGAAGTGCAAAGAATTGTTATTTTTATTTCTATTGCAATGTTTATTTAGTCTGTTCCATATTTGCTGTCAAGAGATAGACTGATAAAGTGCTTTATAGAAGAAACATTCTATTACCGGAGATGTACAAGGAACTTTGTATAGCGTCTGAGTTTCTTGAGTTACCATGGTATGAGAACCTGCGGATTTGCTTTATATATGAGCTATGCATAATCTGAGAACCTGCCAATTTGTGTTTTCCATGAGCTTTTGCATAATCAGAGAACCTGCAACCTGTTCTCTGGATTATTGCATTAGCACGCACAGTTGTTGCATTTGCATCCGAGCGTGTACATATTTGCGAGCGTTTTGTGGATGTTTTCTTGTGTTCAGTCATGATTGAGATGATGGTTGGCAGATCAAGAAGTTGGATTGGGGGAAACAAGAAAAACACATGAAGGAAGGGATAAACATAGAATAATTTTTGTGTTGCCAATCTGTAGTAGTAGTAGTGCTAGAATAAATATATGTAACATGTTATAGATGCACCAACTGATCAAATATGTAGGCCCTGGGAAAGGGCTATGTATCGATGAGGTTTTCATTAGTTAGTGATAGTTGTGATGGGACAAAAAGTTAATTAGTTTTCCCTATTCTGTTTTTCTATAGGAATGGTACAATAATTACTCCCTCCGTTTCTAAATATAAGACTTTAGAGATTTCAATAGGGACTACATACAGATGTATATAGACATATTCTATAGTGTAGATTCACTCATTCTGCTTCATATGTTGTCCCTATTGAAATTTCTAATAAGTCTTATATTTAGAAACGAAGGGAGTAGAATGGAAAGTATGTCCAACAAATAATAGTTGCAAAAGTTCATTAGTGTTTTCTGTTCTGTTTTAGCTACAGTCACATCTGGTACAATAATTAGAATAGAAACCATGTACGACAAATAATAGTTGCAGTGAAGTTGTTTTACATCCTCGAGGTTTAAAGGATTCTTGTATTGAATGTATATCACCTCAGTTGTTATTAACTCTTGAACCGGGCTATTGGAAGAGCTGACATTCTGAAACATGAATTTCTTCATTCCCAAATTAATTCTATCCAGCAAAAGGTTGTAGAAGTACTCTACTTTATTGGTACCCATAGGAGGCTGCATCCTTGGAGGATAGAGCTGAAGACTCGGCTAGCTTGATCTCTACAACATGAAGGTATGTAGATTTTTGCTAAAAGATTCGATGTCCGTTCTATATGTTGTGTTCCAATAAGTACTAAAAAAAGGGTTGTTTTGACATATTTAGTGCTTCATATTAAATCCTTGCACCAAGCCATATGAGTTGCCTTAAGTTTAGAATGGATAGCGTGTCTGTTTGGGCATCAAGAAAGTTTGCATCTGTATTATATAGTTGGGTATGGATTCTGCAGGTTGGCAACATATATACCTGCTATTTTTCTTCCTGCAGGTCCTCGATGACTGTTGCATGTTGGGTTATTTTTTCCTTAGGAAGTTAGGAGTATGCTACTCATAGCAGGTGTGTGATTTAATTCATTTAAGCCTTGTTTTTTTCTGCACCATGAAAATAGTTGCTGTTAAAATCCTCCTCTTCATTTCATTATCAAATCAAATGTAATGTTTTACTAAGGATTGTTTTTTGGCTTGAAGATGTTATGCAACTATGTATTACCAGATAGTGTATGTCTGAACCATAGTTGTACTCCAAGAGAAGCTGTTGTGTGAAACTGGGAATAGGGCAAAATTGTCCGAACTACCCGTGGACTCTTCCATGGACAACCTCTCGGTCATTGCGGAGCCTAAACTTCTGAAGATAACAAACATCCCAAACCCAAGAGGGGACGGATTCAGATCTTCCAACGACCGTTATTTCTCTCTCTTTGTTCCAAGTTTGTATCTCTTACATGTTCACTTGGACAATGCTTATGTTTATCATAAGTCATATCAAGTTCATAAAGACATTCTGAAATATTCATGACATATTTAATTCCATTTTTGTTATGCACTAGGTTAAATATAATTGTCCTGGATGTGTGACACATACTGTATGATTGTGATTGGTAAATGGTATGCTTGAACTTCACATGCCATCCCCAAATAGGCAAATCGTGGGACAACAAACCGAACTGATTATTGACTGCCATAAACTGTATGATTGTGATTTCTTCTTGGACTGCATATCTTCTATTTTCCAAAGTAAAAATGGAATACAAATTCAAAATTAATACTCATGTGTTTAGTAGAGACGTGCGTTGCACGTGCACGCTTACTAGTTACACAATAAATGTGCAAACGAGCACTTCATCAGGATGTTCATGTTAGTATTGCTCGAAACAGTTTTGGCACCTACATCACATGAAGAAGTGTCGACGTTGTATTTGAGTCTCCTAGAGAAGACAACGAACATAAAACATTAATTGGAACGAGTTCACACTTAAATTTCTGATGGAAAACATCACTAATCTGGCTATTGGAAATGGGAACCCATACCGAACTAAATTAATGGGTTCCCATGTCCGGTAGCCAATGGGTTCCCATGTCCAGTAGCCAACTATTGATGTTGTCTTCCCATGTCCAGTAGCCAACTATTGATGTTGTCCATCCGAAATCTAAGTGTGAACTCATTCCAGTTAATGTTTTTTATGTTCGTTGTATTTTCTAGGAGACTCAAATACAACGTTGGCACTTCTTCGTGGGATGTAGGTGCC
The DNA here is from genome assembly GCF_003073215.2 of Triticum urartu. Taxonomy (NCBI): domain Eukaryota; kingdom Viridiplantae; phylum Streptophyta; class Magnoliopsida; order Poales; family Poaceae; genus Triticum; species Triticum urartu. Next base: position 4,869 of record NW_024120590.1, read on the forward strand.
AAAACTGTTCCAGCAATACTAACATGAACATCCTGATGAAGTGCTCGTCTGCACATTTATTGTCTAATATTTCTTTCACCAGATCTTTTATCATTATTTTTTTTATCTTTTTATTCATGTACTTCTCGACCATAGCACTATCAGCGGGTAGTGGTTTAATATTGTTTACTACCGTTCCAACAAAAGGGAGACCTAGGATACAGTAAACATCATTGTTGTTTATTTCTAAACTCGCATCCTCAATTTTGAAAGTTCAAGTTGCTGGGTTGTACGAAGTGATAATAAGCTTCAACAAACATGGTCGTAGTTTAATTTCTCTAATTTTTAAAATGCATCCAAAACCTAAATTTTTAACAACTTTAATTTGAGAATCGGTCAATTTTTTGATGAGTTCATAGAGAGATTTCGATGAACAAACAAACTCCGTATCATCAGAAATTGGACTGAAAGAGAAGCATGACATCAATCCGTTAACTATTAGCAAAGACACATCGATCGCTAACATACTTTCCTACTCTCGTCCGTCACAAACATGTACTCCATCGGATAGAAGGAGATGGACGAGGTGAAAATGATAAAAGGGAGGGAAGTTCAAGACAACTTACAGTGCATATATGGGAAGCTGCTCCGCGTCCGAGGTTCTGCTGAGGGTTTCGCCGAACCACAAAGTTGATAGGACTCATAAATGCCCTGAAACATGAGATAATGGCATGGGGTGTAGCAATATATAACAGCCTCCAAATTCTGTTATAGATTTTCGGATAGTGGATTTATCTTGAATTTGTTAGTTAGTTAGCAACAACAACGGGATGTGGTGGATAAGGACCGTTCTTGCTCGTAGTAAAAAATGGTGGTACGATGGTACTTTAAAAAATTCTCTTGGCAATGTGATGTGGTGGATATGGACGGTGATTTGCTCACATAAAATAAAGGGTTGTACGTTTGTACTTTAAAAATTTATGTTGTGGTACGGTGGTACTTTAAAAAAATTTGCTAGCAACGTGAATCTACTGGATGGGGACATGCTTGAACAGGCTCAAACCTACCTCCCAGAATTGAAAAAAATAGTGTTCATTAGGTGTATCCAGCCGTTCCAGCCGGCACGCCGAATGCCGCGCGTCCGCACCTGCACAACACATTGCCATGTTTGTTTGCACAGCCTAATGGTACGCAACTCTGTTGTCTCATCCGTCAGGTCAAGCAAACCTTGTCCTGAAAAAAACCAAATTGCGAGGCCCACATCTGCATTATTACCAAAGATCAAAAGGGAGACATCTTGCCACAAAAGTACATTTCTTACTAGTCTATCAAGAGCCCAGATTGGGAAGCCACCATTCTGTTTCTTCCAGGTCACACATGCAGTCATGTTTACAACATCTAAACAAGACAGATAACTATAGCAAAGTCAAAGTCACAGGTGCATTCATGTTCAAAACATCTAAAGAAAAACAGAAGATAATGATAGCATAGTCAGAGCCCAGCACTTACAGAAACGTTGTTCCTAATGCCATTACCAATTACCGCTTGGACAGAATGAACATATTCTGCGGTATCGGTAAATAATGATGGCCTTTCTCCCACATGTTTAGTAATTTTTATCAAGTGATCCTTCAAGAAGGCAAAAAAAATGAAATATGCAAGTTATGAGACTTCAGGCTACACAATGTTTGCGCAACAAATAAATTTAAAAAATGCAAATACAAATTTGTACCTGATATAACTCAATCTGCAGCAACAACTTACCGTTGCTACATTGCATCAGGGCACGTACGGATATCATGACTAGGTTTGCGACATCGACCGCATAGTCTTGGTTTTGGGCCTTCATCAAATCATTTTATTCTTCCTTTAGGTGTGCCCTTGGTGACTACACATAAGGGATCTAGGACCAAACCTTCAGGCTCGGGACAACCCCACTTCCAGTATTCTTATTGCCATGTGCTCGGGCATCATTGACTGGTTTGGAACAGCTTTTCTTCTTCGGCAACTGACTAAGATACTCCTTCACCTCCACAAAGTCATCATCACTGTTGGATACCATGTCAAACAACTCAGACCCTAGTGATCTCATCAACTCATTATACCGTACTTGCTTCTGTGTCCAAATATGCAAATCACTATGCTTAAGCCAAGGAAGGCCACCTTTCGCCTTTTTGGACATCCGCTCCAACACACAACACTTAGGTATATGTGGCATCCCAACATGCTTTAGCACATGGAAAATATGCTTGCAAGGTAAGCCATCATGATCTATCCTTCAGCAGCTGCATTTGATGTCGGAATCATCCCCAAGACATGTGTACTCAACTGAGAATGTCCATCCATGTACGATGTTAGAAATCAGATTATATCTCGTATAGTTTCCCTCAAGAATTACCTCACCAACATCAAACATGTGTACCTTCCGTAGTTGTTCTTGAAATAGCTAAAAATTAGCAAATGTGAAAATACGTGATGCAGCCTCTTCAAGTGCACAACTATCCGTAACAGAAACAGGCCAAGATTGTGATGCAACAAAATCAGATTGTGCCTCTGTATGACGCATGTTCGAAACACATGCCTTATAGAGTTCTAGCATATAAACAAGAACATGTAACCATTGAGATGTAGATGCAAACCGAATTCAGACTCTCGCTCTGTTGGTTAGTTTTCATGGACATGACATACTTGTCGCACAAAAGGTCGCAGCCAACAACCTCGTCTTTCTATACATTCTATTCAACCAGTATTTGTTCCTCGAAGTACCTGACGGATCGCTTTGATCATTGCATTGTCACTGTTTGTTATTATCAACTTTGGTTTTACCCGACACATCGCCCTCAAAAAAGTACGATGCTCCCAAATGTACGAGTCAGCACACTCATCAGACACAAATATCCAAATATGGTGGTTTGGCGATGGTGGTTAAGTCCCACAAATGTAACAAAAGGCATCTTGTACCTGTTCATCCGGTATGTACTGTCGAACACGACAACATCAACAAATGACCGGTAATCCACTCGGGACTGCCCGTCACACCAAAACAGGTCCTTCAGACGGCCTTCTTTGTCAACTCGGAACTCAAGAAAGAACTCTGGATCCTTATCCTTCCTAGCCTTCAATGCCCGTATTGTAGCATTTGCATCTCCATCCACAATACCCAACCTCTTGCACCTAGATGAGAAATTTTACAGGTCCTTATCGATAAATCCAGCGCCTGCTCTGTCATTACTCATGCACTGAAAGACATCCATTATGTGATGCTTACGAAGGCCCATCGATTCCATCATTACTATTTATGATTTCTGATGGTCTTTGATTTTCCCATGGGAACGAAGAAATCGGGTTTCATCTGGACTTGTTAATATGTGGTTGTGGTCATCTACAAAATTGTCCACAAACTAGATTCCATGCTGCTTATCAAGTCTAATGCTCAGCACAATACTCTCGAGTCTCAGCTCTTTACCTTCTTTTTCGGTCCTTGATGTCCCTCATGGCTGGATCACGAATCCCTTTCTTTGAGCAAACAAATCTCGTATAGAAAACCTCTCCTATTTTTTCCTCATGCCTCATGATATCATTCCTAATGCTGAAC
>NW_024120591.1:0-10651 GCF_003073215.2 Triticum urartu
AGAATCATACACTGGGGATACAAAACATGGCTAGATCACTAGGTGACTCCCTAAAACACTTAGGGTCATAGTAATAGCTCCAACATATATGTCGAGGCAACAAAGTACCTCAACTCACCGATTAGTGTGATTAATCCGGCCCAAATGGACATCAGGAACAGGAGGAAGGGGTTTGCAAATGCATCAGACTACATAGAAACCTGGGATGACTCGGACAGCATAACGGCTGTAAATGCTCAAAAGGATTTGAGATATCCTGCAAAATGGTGGCATAACCACTCAATATCACAATATCAAGGTTCTGAGGCCAGCTATGAACATATGGAAGTAGTAGGAACTGAACTGAGGCTTGAACTCAACAATCCTAGGCAACTACGGCTTTAGTAACACGTCATCCTGAGAGATAGAAGAGAAGCCTAGTTCTTAACCCACGTAGAATGAGAAGAGAATGACTCAAATCAGAGGGCATAAGGTAAAGGAGTAAAAAGAGCCTTATGTTCCCTTCTACGATCAATTCCCTTACATAACTAAAGCATTTCTAGACTCGACTTCGACCAGTTGGCTTGGTAATCCTACAGGCAGTCAGGCTCTAATAGCAAAGCTGTCAGGACCCCGATTCCAAGTCACATCGATCTAGCCGGTAACACCTCATATCACTTTGCGGCCTCACGCACAGTATTCCCACGGGTGTCGCCTTACCATGGCCCGGGACCGTTTGCGCCTTTTGGGTCACGTATATGATAGTGTCGCTAGCATCCATATGACAGAGAACCCGGGCCGACATGGCGAGTCGTGAACCCAAAGCGGCACTAACCTATGGGGACAGGCATACATGAATCACATCGAGCATGTCGGTCAGCAGTGTGTGAATCCGGACTGTAGCACTTGGCTAACAGGACTACGGGAACTCGAACTGTAGCAGGCTAGGAAGGACTCCGGATGTCACCTCGTGACATTTCCCCAAAGGGACAGACACAGGAACGAAGTGAAACACATGCCGGCCAGTCAAGTGTCTTGAGCAGTAGTGCTGGGCTAACAGGACTCCGGTGAACCGGGCTGTATCAAACACACGCTCTCACCACTTACCGTTGTTTACACGACATGTACTCGGCAACCTTCAAGCGGAAGCCCAACGAGGGTGTTGGCCACGGCCTACCTAAACACTCAAGTCTCTAGTCCAGGTTTATCGCCTATCCAGGTTCCATCCGCAGGGAGTCCGGCTGAGGTTTCCACATACGGCCCCGAACGATGTGAACAGGGTTCCTGAGACACCAAACGGGCGCCCGGTACACCGTGCCACGGTGTATCTACCGCATCATAACCCACCCCTAGGGTCAGCGCTACGCACGGCCGCCAACACATAAGCTACAAACACCAGAAACTAGTTGCAACTCCTGGACAGAGTACTAGGGTGATTAAGAAGCCGAGAGGGTCCATTGGTTTCGGGCCCAATGCGTGGTAGTAACTGTTTCATGGATCACAAACACAGAACTCAGTTCCTGAGGACGGCTTCAATGAGACAACCCACCATGTACTCCTACATGGCTTCTCACCGCTACCTTTACCTAATCGTGTTCACACATTTAGCTCTCAACAGTAGGACATGTTCACACACCTCCGATTCATTCCCGATGAATCAGACCTGACACAACTCTATGCAATAGTAGGCATGACAACAAGCATGAATGAGTAGGCACATCAGGGCTCAAGCAACTCCTACTCATGCTAGTGGGTTTCATCTATTTACTATGGCAATGACATGTCATGCAGAGGATAAGGGGTTCAACTACCGCAACAAGTAACAGATGAATCGTTGTTGTCCTAATGCAATAGAAGAGAGCAGGAGCGAGAGGGTGGGATTGTATCGGAATGAACAAGGGGGTTTTGCTTTCCTGGCACTTCTGAAGATATCATTGGGTCTTCATCAGTGTCACCAAATTCATCGCTGGATCAATGTCTACTGAGGGGGGACAAACACCGGCAACTGAGAAAGAACACAATCAACACATGGCGATATGCAACAATATGATGCATGCTATGACATGGCAATATGAATGTGTTTTGGGCTAATGCAACAGAAAGTCATTTTAATTGAAGTGGAATTCAAAACTATATCAAATTCCAACTCCAAACCTATTATGAAATTTGCCCTAATCATGTTTCATCCTAAACAGTGAGGTTAACTTGCTCAAACATGCATGAAAATGGTACAGATGGATTCCTTGAATTTTTCTGATACTTTTTCATATATAATTTATTTCATTTGGAGTTATGGTTTAATTTCTATGAATTTTAGAAGTTTTGGGCATTTTCTGGAATTTCTGAATTATTTTAAACCAGAAAATGATTAACTGCGTCAGCCTTGCGTCATGCTGGCGTTAGCAGGTCAACAGGGCTGTCCAGGTCAAACATGACGGCTGGGCCCCACTAGTCAGTCTCACAGTTAACTATTTGGGTTAACTAGACTAACTAAACAACACTCGGCCCACTGGCCAGTGACTAACTAAACTAACTTAATTAAGTTTAGCTCTAACTATCTGGGTTAGCCGGGCGAGGCCCGCATGTCAGTGACTGAAGGTCAAACAGAGGTCAACCTCGGGTCAAACCCGACACTAACTGGGGTTTGACCCACTACGGGGCCCGCTGTCAGTGACAAGGTGAGGTCCAGCTGGCGGGGATTAGCACTAATGACCCCGCCATGTCGGCTGTCGCCGGAGTTGGCCGGCGTCGACCAAACCCGAGGCGGCAACGCGCCGGGCTTGCGCTAAAGGCGACGGGGGCGGTGGCTAAGGGCATCGGGGCGTAGCCCGGACTGGCCCGCATCCAGGGAGATAGGTGGGTGGCCGTGGGGGCGCCGGAGCTCGCCGGAATGGAGCTCGCGGTGGCGGCCGGAGCTCGGGTGACGATGGATTAGGGGCTAGAGAGCGTGGGAGCGGGAGGTACTGGTGGCTACGGCTTCGCGGAGACGCGCTGAGCACACTGGTGGCGAGGAGCTGACGGCTTCGGTGGAAGATGCGGCTAGAGGACGGGAACGAGCTCAGGGAGGAGGGGGATAGACGCAGCAGCTCACAGCGAGTTGAACGAAGGCCTCGGCGTGCTCGGGGAGGGGTTGGTGACGACGGGAGGTCGGTGGCGATCTCCGGCGGCAGAGGAGGAAGAAGACGATGGCAACGGTGATGCAGGCCGTCCGGGCTTGGTTCCTTTGTCTTTGAGAAACGGTGCGAGGATTCAGAGCTCGGGGGCATGACCGGAGGGCGAGGGGACGGCTGTGGCCGCGCGTACGCGAGGCGGTGGCCGGCGGTTGCTCTCGGATGGAGCTCGGGGAGGAGCTAGGGGGTGAGGGAGAGAGTAGAGAGTGAGGGAGAGGAGCGAGGGGTCTCCGGGGGGTGTCGTGGCGCTCGGAGCCGTCCCCAGCAACAGCGGCAACCAGGAGCTGGCCGAGCACGTGTGCGTGCGCCGCTTCCACACGCCCTCCTGCCTACTGGTAGGAGGTTAGGGGTGATTGGCGCGTGGGCCTCGTGGGCTGGCTGTCCACTGGGCCGGCCAGGTAAGTCCAGGTAGGCATTTTTTGTTTTTGTTTTCTATTTGTTTGCTGCTGTTTTGGCTTTAGTAAAAATACTAAAGCATTTTGTAAAATGCTGGAATAATTTGTGGACACTCTCTAGATTATTCTAGTGGCCCACATTTAATTTCAGCATTATCTGAGCATTTAAATTATTTATAGTATTTAAATGCCCAAAGTCAAATACAATATGAATTAATTCAAAAATCCAGGAATGACCTAGAAATATGTTCATCATTTTTGGCAGAGGTTTTCACCCTTATCAGAAATCATGAACATTTTCAAAAGGCATTTTTGGGTTCATTGAAAATGACTTTACTTGAGCCTATTTGAAATCCATGTGGTGCTAGGGTTTGAACATCCCCATTTCAGGTTTAAGAGAAATTTAAACATGATGCAACACAAGACTAGCTAACCCAGAGCAGACCAGAAGTAGGGATGTGACATAAATTGCATATCCCCGGTCAACCAATCCTACCTGCAGCAGCGCCAAAGGCCAGATTCGGCGATCTAAGGAGTCTTCATGACGATGTGCTGCTGATAGAGAAAGGACTCATCGCCTTGAAAGATCCGAGATACCCACTCTACGTGGTTAACGTTCCGCCGCAATTGTCGTACATCGACTTCTTCCCCGCGGATAAGTTCTGCCTTCGATTCGATTACATATTCGACATGTTTCACGTGAAGAAGCTGGATTTTATGTTTGTCCGCCTTTATGCCTTGCACATGAACTACATCGTCGGGGTTGAGCAGATACCTTATATCTGTGTCGCTGACCTGTACTTCATGCACGAGAGCTTCTTGGGAGTCTGCACAAAGCACCGTGAATACGCGAGGGACTACATAGTCAATTTCATGCTCGCCAATAAGGACAAGGAGGCGATTCTCGTGCCTTATCATCCCCTGTAAGTCATCTGTGCAGATATCCTTCCTTCGATTTCAATCATTCATTTGCACGGTGGAGGCTAATTAATTTGAGGTGCACTTATTTTGCGCAGCGGCGGGCGCGCCGCCCCCCTCACTCTCCCCCCCCGATTCTCCCCTGCTCTTTATTCTTTACTTGGACTCGTCGAAGAACATTAACAAAAAGGATTACACCCACATCAAGGATGTTCTCGACAATGCTATCTATGACTACGACGCACGGGGTGGAGAGGTCAAGGACAAGAAGAGAAGGGACGGCAGGCCCGCCTTCGGCCATAAGACCGACTTCTGTTGCATCCAACAACCGAGTGATTCTCTTAATGATGGATTCTATGTCCTACACCACATGCTGGAGTACAGACAGGATCACCAGAACCTTCGCATGTCCGCTAAATCCGGCGATGCCCATATTCTGCAATGGGCAAAGAACGTAGGAGATAACGAGGATCATCGACTTTGAGCTGAGTTATATCACATCCAGCGCGAACTTGCCCAAATCATCATGAAGGAGGTCGTCGGAAAAACAGGGATGTTCTACGTAGAAGGACAAATGTCGCGGGAAGATGTATGAACATGGGTAGCCTCTCAGCGTCTCGACCTGAAGCCTTTCACTAGGCTCGGGGACTATCTCCCTGACTTGGATGGATGGCACGACATATTGCAGTGATTGTCGATATATGACAATGTGTCCGTTTAGTCCATACTATCTGTATGACGAAACTTTGAGTTATGCACGACGAAACTTTATTTGTGATGTAATTAAACTATCCTCCTCGACTAGCGACGATCACTCTAGTTAGGGCATTTTGGATACGATCAACTTTGTTATTTATGCTTATGATATGTTGCTTCTATTTTGCCAAGTCTGTCTCTTTCTGTTGCTCAACTATATATGTTGCATATCATCGACTCATGTGATGATGTAGGTGCTTAGATCATCGATGGCGAAGAAGTGCTACGCCAGGAGTATATATACGACGAGTGGCCGGAGTGTCAGGCCCAGGTGTACCGGTTTCCGGTTTCAGAGCGATAGGCAGTAGTTAGTTTAGGTTCACGCTAATGCGAGAGAGCGATACGAACTCATGTACTGCATAGTTCCGCTCTCACTCAAAGTGATAGCTCTTCTCGCGTATATCATTGTTTAGATGGATGACGATGTAGTTGCAAGTAATCAAGACTTGTATCGCTATTTTCGAGATGATGACGAGATACCAATTTGTATTGGATGATGATTATGATGAGACTATTTGTATGTATATGCTATGATTACATTTGTGGCCTAGCAGCCATTTGTATGTGTATCATGATGACATTTGTATCTGCTAAAGATTCTTGTATAAAGCCTGTTCAAATACAAAACAAATATGCAGAAAAAAACAAAAACTACTAAAATTAGCAGTAGCGAGTGGAGAAAGTTAGCAGCAGCGTGACAGTAGCAGTAGCGCGTCCAGCCCAAGCATGCTAGAGCTATTAGCAGTAGCGAGCTTGCACGAATCACGCTGCTGCTACACTTGTATACCAGTAGCGCGAGCGCCCACGCGCTGCTGCTAAGTGTTAGCTGTAGCGCCTTAGATAGTAGCACCGGTCCCCGCGCTACTAATGTACCTAAAACCCGCGCTACTGCTAGGCTTTTCTCTAGTAGTGTAGTGGAGTAAATTAGAAAAATTACTCCACTATTAACTTTTTAGGGATCAGCTAGAGTTGCTCTAAGAAGAACAAAAACCACCGACAGGGTATCCTGCCCTTATACATGTTTGACTCCTTATACAATTGGATTTATTTATCGATATGCTACTAGGGAATCCACCAGAGAATCCCCTGAATCAGCAAATCGATGAATGTGTGCTGTACAATGATTTGGTGCAGCAGCCTCTTCAGGAAGAGGCCTTGAGGCAGCGTGAGGAAGCTCTGATGAATTCGACAGATCGAAGATTGATTTCCAAGGCCATTCCATTAGAATGCTGCAAAAATACAAGGATCCGTCACTACGACACGGTTGAGTTTTTGCGAAAGTGTGTTTGAGATATATTGAGAAGACCACTACACACTCAAAACTGACATAAGAAATATGCAGCTACCGACAAACAAAAGACGGACTCCGGAAAGCAATTTTGATCATCAGTTTAAGTGACATGAATTTAATCCACAAACCATGATGTCCGACACATCATAATCAAAGCCCAGCTGAACAGAAATGAGATTCAGATTAAACACAGCACATCATGTAAAATATTTTCGTGGTACACTAATCGTTAACCCGTGCGCTGGGCTAGTTAATTTTGCATAAAAAAGCAAGGTCGTAGACATAATAGTGCAATGACGATTCAGTGTAAATTGACCAGATAAGAGTTATCTTTGTAATGATTGTAATTGTTGAAGCATATATTGGATGGTTGAAGCATCTTAAAATAGTATATAGATGGCATGTTTATATAATAGCCATGTGCCCATGCGTTGCAACGGATCCAAAGTAAAATCATACATATTCACAAATTTGAAAGAAAATAGTCTAGTTTTGATTACATATATCACTAAAAATATCTTATGTTTCACTCAAAGTATATTCCTTATGCTGTTTTGAGGAGGCAAGGGAGGAATGTAGTTGGTTTCAATATACTAAGGGGTTTTCTATAAATTGGAGCAGAGAAGTGGGATATTATTGCAAAAAGGCCACAACTTACATCACAGTCGTTAGATGTAGATCTAATGGTCAGAAATGACAGATGGCAGACACACCATCATCACCAACTGAGTCTTTTATAGGAAAAATAAAGAAATTGAAGCAGAGAAGTGAGATATTGTTGCAAAAAGGCCACAACTTACATCACAGTCGTTAGATGTAGATCTAATGGTCAGAAATGACAGATGGCAGACACACCATCATCACCAACTGAGTCTTTTATAGGAAAAATAAAGAAATTGAAGCAGAGAAGTGAGATATTGTTGCAAAAAGGCCACAACTTACATCACAGTCATTAGATGCAGATCTAATGGTCAGAAATGACGGACGGCAGACACACCTCGTCACCAACTGAGTCTTTTATAGGAGTAGAGACTTTGCCACATTATTTAATTTTCCGTATTATAGTATTTATTAATACAAGTAATGACTTGTCAAGCATGAGCCAGCTCCGAACACCAAATCCTCTATCAAAACTACTTCCTGAAACACTTGACACATTAGGCATTTCTTTTACGTTTTGTAGATACACAAGGAAAAAATGAACATATTATAAAGAGAATTGAGCATATGTTCTTGAGATGTTCTCTTCCTCTTGTGTCCATGACCTAGGGTAAAGCTCCGGCAAGATAACCCCGCCAATTTCAGAAAATGGAGCTAATACAGAGGGAGCAGTAAATAGCAAGGATGGCACACAATAACCTTGGTTTCAGGATCCACCAAACGAGCATTGGGATCTTCTACGAATAAGTCACTGCGGAGTAGGATCAGGGAAGTCGGAAATGATGTAAGCAGGCCTTATGAATCATGAGTAACTATCATGCCAGTATGCCACCATTCCGTGTCAAACAAGTTAGCGACAGTGAGGCTCAGTTTGAGTTTAATGTGATTTGCTGAGCTTCACTTCAAATTGTTGTCAAAAATCTATTACTCTGCAGTAGAGCAGATTGAAGTTGAAAATTATGCTATCCAGCAACTGTCTTCTTACATTTCATCAGCGCAACAATGTATACATTTGTAACTGGCTTATGAGAAATGCAGCTAACTAAACGCCCAGATATCTAAAATCCTGCATTGTGGTGCTTCTTTTTGTATTGGATGATATAACTACTTGAAAGTTGAAAGCATCTTTGCTAAAGGCATATCAGCAACTTCTTACTAAAAAACATACAGATTACCATAACTAGACTCCGCGGCACATCACAGCAAGCACAAAATCCTAAAACAATGGTTGAAAATCAACCAGCTTGGGAATGCTGATAAATGGGGAAATTATACAAGGGAGATGAGTGTGACATCCCAGCCCATTAAGAAATGAGCACATCATAGCCCATGTGGGTGTGAGGGAGTGCATGATTGGGATAGTCCCACCTTGCTAGTTTAGGAGGAGCAAGACTAACATATATAAACTGGTTCCATAGATGGCAACTCCAGCTAGCCTTTTGTGTGAAGCAAGGTGCGTGGACGAAAACACAAGAAATTGCTTCTTGGGTGTGGCAACCCAGTACGGGGTTAAGTCTAAGCCAACTTGGAATCTGGGGCATTAGAATGAGTCAATTGGAAGTTTAGAGAATCAAATGTAGTTAGAGGCTTAGAGCAACAATTTATCTAAAGTATCTTGTGCAACTTGGATCACCAACTACAGCATGATAACTCTATACGCCTGCATCTCAGATCTCAAGTGCTAATAAACAGCACCAGCACATTTAAATAACTAATATTCAAACTTGCTTTCATGTTTGCATTAATCTTGTGGCATAGTAGTTGATGAAAATCAGAGGAAAGGGTACAAGAGGCCTTACAGTTTCAAGCATTTTGACTTCTTGCAACTACAACGCCTGCTTTATTGGCAACTCCATCCTTTTCGTTGAAAAGGCAACGCCTGCTCATAACATGCATATGCTGTGACAAGGCCTGCCAGAACAAGAAAATAACTTAGTTTACTGTGATGAGAACATTGACACTTCAGTCAGATTAGTTATAGGTAGTAAAAGGAACCAACAATAGGCAATACATGCAAGATTGAATTCATTTATATATTATTAGAAAAAGGCTGCTAGAGTGCAGAGAGCTAAACCCTGCTGATAAGTTGTTAGTATATTAACAGTAGATTGTCATAAACTCATAATGGCACGAGGATCTCCTAAATGATTTTTGTTACAATTTCTCAAGCTTGTAAGTTGCACAATTAATATACATAATCACTGCTATATCTAGTTAGATAAATAAGCACGCAGCTATTATTTATTGTAAGCCAATATGTTTAATGTATCTGAATTTTTGCATAACAGAGTTAGAAGTATACATACACTTTGGTCCATTGGCAAATATTCACTAGGTTCTTCGAGGGCATTACAGATTTGATCATTTGACACCAACTCACTTTGACAAGCACCAGGGAGCAGTTCACGGGTATAATCTGGTGCGGACCCTTCAACTGCTCCATCCCAGTAAAGGTGAGGATCATGTGCAACATTGTTAATATAAGAGCCACTTGACTCGTCAGTCGACAAGGATTTACCAGAAAATGCATTATCAGCATTTAATGTCTCATTCACTAACTATGTCTCTGCCGAAAGTGTTGAGGCTAATATCAGCATATAACTACTTGATTCATGTGTAATCAAGTAATCCCCATCATATACCGTGAATCCATCCTCATGTTGTTCAGGCAGTTAGTTTTCATGAACAATTCTTCCTGGTTGTGATAAATCCATTTGATCTGGAGCAGTGTGATCAAGGAGGACGTCTTCTAGTTCTGTGCACTCCTGATCTCTAGCAAGATCTTCTTCACCATCAGCACTGTGATTCGTATCACATTCTGCACGGCCACCAACTGGATGGTTTTGAGCAATTTACTTGTAGAGTTTGATCTGTCAACAGAAGAATCAATAGGTCCCTCATTTAGGTGACAAGCGAAACTGCAGTTCTCTGGAACTATGTTTTGGCATTTGATCATCCTAACGGTGCTCCCTAATCGAGTTCTGACACTATTAGGAGAATTCGAATCTTCAGAAAGTTGAACAGAATCATCCCTGGTTAATATGAAAAGACATAATAAGGCTTAAGCCTAAATGGATTAAACTACAAACGTTATAAGATAATGCAAATTTACCTTGTCAGGAGTTTAGATTCCTTTGGTGGTTGGCATGTGGCGAAGCAAAGATTGAAGAAAGAGGAGCTAAGTCCAATGACTTGAATAGCTGCACGTTATGTGCTGAGTCTTGAGGTTTATGAGTTGGTATATGAGATAGATTATTGATAAAATTGAAGACAGGGGAATCCTGCAGGTAGGAAAAACTAATTAGAAAACAAACTACTGAATTTTCTATTGGAGCAATTAAAGTGCATATCTCCCACTACCAGAATTTACCCAATTGCCGACGGCCGTCGGCATCGACGGATCTATCCCGACGGCCCAGGTCAGGCCGTCGGCGGAGAAAAGCCGTCGGCATACATCCCCCTATGCCGCCGGGGGCCGCCGG
>NW_024120592.1:0-15995 GCF_003073215.2 Triticum urartu
AATATCCGTATCGCCAAGCTTGCCTTCCACGCCAAGGAAAGCCCCTTCCGGACACGGGACGGAGTCTTTAATCTTGTATCTTCATAGTCCAGGAGTCCGGCTGAAGGTATAGTTCGGCTATCCGAACACCCCCTAATCCAGGACTCCCTCAACTGGGGACTTTGATCTAGCGCCGCTGGGACAAGTATTCAGAGATCTAAAGGCCAAGCTCCTGACTCAGTTCATCTAGGCTAGTGTGGTACATACACCACGTGAATGTAACAAACCAACGCATGTGCTGGCTTCGTTCGATACGGGTCTAGCTACTGGGACTAGTGACTAGTGGTTTGAGAACTATCCCAATTTTGTAACCCGTGCTGTAACCGGCGACCTCGCCGTGCTATAAATGGAATACGAGTGTTTCATCGAAAAAAAAGATCCGGCCCGTGTTGATCGAATATGTGCGGTTCGTCGACAATTTGGTGCAGAATGCGTCAAATAGGAGATCCCATTGAAGTCCCACGTGCAAAATGGTACAGGGCGCACACACCCTGTTGCCATCTAAGTGCGCTGTGGCCCAATATCTGTCCTCCTGCCGGTTTTTTGGGCTGGGTTATCTATGGTTTATTTTTCACTACTTTTTCTGTTCGGTTTTGATTGGTTTTCATGTTTTTTTTTCTTTTTTCCCATTGCTTTTTCGTTTTACCTTTTATTTTCTTTTGTTTTTATTTTTCCTTCTCTCTTTTTCCTTGTTAGGTTTTTCTTTCTATTTTCTCTTCTTTTATTCATTTTCAAATAATGAATTGTTTTCATTTTTGTGAACCTTTGGAAATTAGTGAGCTTGTCTTCAAATTCGCTAACATATTTAAATTTTGTGAACATTTTATAAAATTGGCAAATGTTCTAAATCTGCAAAAAAATCAAATCTTCATGTTTTAAAAAAATTCGTGAACATTTTAAAATTCTGAGACCTATTTTTCATATCTTTGAACTTTTTTTCAGAACAATTATTTGCCAAAATTCTTCCAAAAAATAAAGTTTAAATGCAACTTAACAAAATGCTTTCCTGTGTCCACCAATCCAAAAGAAGTACAATCTCACTCATTGAAACGGGAAAAGAAGCTCCGAGCTTAGACTAAACTGACAATATTTTTTGGTAAATTAGTTCGATGCTTCTGCTTGTGGAGCTACATAAATGGAGTACTGAAGAAAAATCTATTTTAGTTTTCATACAAACCAACTGATGCCAGCATGTGTAAAATTTGTTCTTACTGTATTCTGCACAATATACTAGAAAAAAGTCCATTTACACCCCCCCCCCCCCCCGCGCGTCTGATGGATCAATCTGAGTCAAGGAAAGGGCCTGAACTGTCGAAGGGGAAGAGGATGGCAGTTGGCAAAGCTGAAAACACTGTACAAACTACTCAGCCCAGAAACAAGGTCCTAACTGCAAAATTTAGATTTTCACAACAGATGAATATGTTAGTGCTTAATTCTCTCTTCTAGGTTTAGACCGATGCTTAATTTAGATCAGAAGTGGCAACAAAAGACTAGCTACAACCCCCTATACGCAAGTAGCAGAAGTGCCCCCACAAGTTATTTGTAGGTTGCATCCCAGAACCACTTTGTTTTTTTTCATTTTCAGAATGGTACCAATCAAAATGCGTCCAATAGCGAGCAAGAAGCTAATAGCTCTAAGAAGAAGAAACAAGTCAGAAGCATTAAGAAGTAGCATAGTATCTGATAATTTTGAGGCTTTAGGTTTTCATATACTATAGTTGTTGAGCTGCTGGCTCCTTTTGTTAATTGTGCACTATTGAGTGAATCTGCAACAGCAAACACAGTAATTCAGTTAGCCAATGTTTACCTGCTCATGACCCTGCATTGCGGTTTGCTGGTCAACATGCAGAGTTGGATCATAATATTCAACAGAAAAGACTTTATAACCAGAAGCGAAGGCAGGTTAGATAGAGTTAGTAAATTTTCTTCCAGATAGAAGAGGGCAGTGCATGCAATTTGTGGAGAGGGATTCTAACATGAAACAAACGTACATTCGAGCAAAATCCATTTTCACATTTACAGCATTTAGCAACAGGAACAATATTGTGTTGAGCAACAAAAATAGGATTTTCTTGAGCTCTTTTATGGTGTGCATTTCTCACATTATTTGGCCTTTTTCTTGGCAAAACTCTTGCCTGAATTTTTCTTCCTCCCATTAAAACCTAGCACTTTGGATAGCCGTTCGAAAAAAGGAAATAAACAGCAATCTTCACGTCATGAAGCAAAAGATAGAGTTTGTTTACTGAGGAAATAAGCTGGGTGGAAAAGTAGTGGGTCACTTTTGCAGAAAACATGAATGAAAAACTAGTAGATGTGTGTGTTTGTGCCTTTAGTTTTGTTATAACCAATTGGTTTTTCTAGCTCTCCTCGAGTGAATTTTGTAGCTATAAGCCTTTATAATTTTTTAACTCATGTGTGATGTGTCGTCAGTTAAATCATGTCTCTCAACTGTCAGTTTTCTTGTTTGTGTGCTTTGTACCTAAATTTATGAAATCTGAATGCCCTTATGTGTTGTGCATGAGCTATTTTGCTCAGGTAGGTACCAGCTGGTGTGCGTATCCGTTAGGCTCATACATACGGCGTGAGCCAGCAAATTCAGAAGAAAAGTACGTACAATTGCCAGCAATTGATGCTTATCTTATCGTCAGCACCGCCCGTGCTGACGTGCACGCGGAGCAGCCTACCGATCGAACTACCTCGCGTGGCGGGGCATCGTTATCTAGCTGCTGCTTATACAAGGCCACAGCCACAGTACAACTCACGCACCACCATCAACACACCCGGACGCATGCATGCACAACGGCGCTATCCATGGCTGCCTCTGCCGCCGACGGCATTGCCGAGCTTGCGATCACCTCGCTTCTCCTCAACACGCGGTTCCGCCCGTTCCATCTGAGGCAGTACGACGGGTTCTGGCTCCTGGAGGAGTTCCTCATGGACGTTCCCGCCGTCCACTCGGTCTTCGAGCCGAGGCCGTCGGACGTCCTCCTTGCCAGCTTCCCAAAGTGCGGCACCACCTGGCTCAAGGCTATCGTCTTCGCCACGCGCAACCGGGCCGAGCACCCGCCATGTGACCTCAACCACCCTCTCCGCCATGGCAACCCCCACGATGTCGTCAGGTACCTGGAGATGGCGTTCGCGCAGTCGACGGACGACAGTGGAGCAGGCGATGCGTTTGCGGCGCTCCCTTCGCCACGCGTGGTCGCCACACACCTTCCCTACTCTCTCCTGCCACGGCGCATCACCGCGGAGGAGTCCGGCTGCCGGATCGTGTACATCTGCCGGAACCCAAAGGATGCGTTCGTCTCCTCGTGGTTCTTCGCCAAGAAGGGGGCGGCCACCGTTGCACGAGCACGAGCACGAGCCGACAAGGACATGGACATGCAGCTGCAGCAGCCGCCGCCGTACACATTCGAGGAGGCGTTCGAACTGTTCTGCGATGGCATATGCGTCTGCGGCCCGCAATGGCGTCACGAGATGGGCTACTGGGAGATGAGGAGGAAGCGGCCGGAGAAGGTGCTCTTCCTCCGGTATGAGGAGATGCTCCGGGACCCGTGAGCAATGTGAAGAAGCTGGCGGAGTTCATGGCGGCCATGGCATCAATCGATGAATCAGCTTCACCAGGAAAACAATTGTCGAGCATTCAAAGTCAACTACTCCGATCCAAATTACAAGAAAAATACTAATTCAGTAATGATATCATGAATAGCCACAGGTGCAACCTACTGGCTACTGCACTACATCACAGATGTTAATCTCGCTTGAAAGCTTCAGGATGGACGCGGTAGGGATCAGCGAGGATCGACGCGGTGGGGATCGGCGGGGCGGGGCAGTACATCTCCTCTTAGCTTCTCCCAGCTCCGTGTAAGCAATCTTCTTGCCGGCAGCATTGGTCGTTGGCAGCGACGGTGGCGGAGCAGAGCGTTTCTTCCCAAGCGCTTCCTTCGGAGCGTTCGCCGGATTGACGGCGGCAGGGCCGTTTGAGATGGAAGTGATCAGCGCGGATCGGCATGCTGACGGAGCGGCGGAGGACTTGTCGGGAATTCTCCCGCTCGCTACGCCGGAAACCTTCAAGGTGGACGAGGTCAGGGTCCTCATCATCCGCGGGGCAAGGGGCCTCTTCGGAGCTTCTCCCAGGTCCAAGTAAGCGATCTTCTTGCCGGCAGCATTGGTTGTGGCGATTTTGGCGAACGGGATGAGCGCGGGTCGGTGCGGCGGCGGCGGCGGCAGCGGAGGAGAGTGTTTGTTTGCTACCCCTCCTTTCGTAGCCTTGGTCCGGTTCATGATGACAGCGCCGTTTGACGTGGAGGAGATCAGCGCCGATTGGCGTGACGACGGCGAGGGCGACGCAACGGACTTCCTCACAACTCTCTCCTTGGCCGCGTTGAGGACCGTCCTGCGGCGCTTGAGGT
Source organism: Triticum urartu (assembly GCF_003073215.2). Classification (NCBI taxonomy): domain Eukaryota; kingdom Viridiplantae; phylum Streptophyta; class Magnoliopsida; order Poales; family Poaceae; genus Triticum; species Triticum urartu. The sequence goes on from NW_024120592.1 coordinate 4,452, forward strand.
CACGACGGATCTGGTCGCGCAACGCCAAGGAAGAGCACTGCGCCATGAGAGCGGGCGTGCTGAAGGCTGCGCGGAGGAACGAGACGAGGGCTCGGCGAGGGTGTTTCTTGTGTTGCGCGTGCCCTGAGGGAGCCGCCCCTAGGCTTATATCCAGCGGAAGGTCGCTGAGATGGAGTCGGATTCGAAGAGGGAAGCGTGCATGTCAAGCACTGCGTCACCGAGTTGAGTTGCAAATCCTCATCTTGGAGCGATGCGTATGCTCTTTTTTTTTCTTGAGATAAGAGCGATGGGTATGTGGTTCGTGGCGTTCGGCCGCCGTGCGCTGCAAGTCGTGGGCTTAGATTAGGCCCAATACCGTCGCTGCGTGACCCGTATAAACCACCAGCCGACCTCTTTCTATTAGCGATTATATTTTTCCAATGAAGATAGCCATCCAGAGTCAGCCATAGCAACGAACGTATATGCATACATATAGAACATTTTTTGCACGAAATCTAACAACTTGAAAGGCGGCCAATTTCCTTCTCACATCAGTCGGCTATTTGCTATTCAGTCGACTATTTCTTTTCCTGAGGGACACGCACTCACAATGGACTTTTGTATTCGCCAGTTGCCTAAAAACAATTTTTGTAATGATATGCTCACTGCCTGGTACACGGGCCTGGTAAGGGTGTTTGAGGATGTTGAGACTTGAGGAGTATCGTCGGTTATTTTTTTAAAACAAGGCAAAAGATTTGCCATTTCATTGAATAAGATAAGAAACAAGTTTTAAAACAAAGCCGCAAAGCGGCGATAATAAAAGAAAGAACTACTCTCGCGGCATTACAATACCCAACTGTTTCGCACTGGCCAAAACCCAAAAAAGACACCTTCTCTTTAATCTTGGAAATGAGAACCATCGAAGGGACGGCATTGCGTTCGGTCCAAATTTCCTATGAGATGAGCATCATCAAAGAGGCTAGCGCCTTGGGAGATCCAACCCGAGTGTGTATGTTATTGGTCCATCAATCTCTCACCGAGGCCCTCGTCGCCCAGGTGGCCGTGTTGACATGGTGCAATCCAAGTCACGGAATAATATCATTCCACACCCGAAGAGTGAATCGGCATTGGAAGACGAGATGACATAGCCCGATCAGAGATCTTGTATTTCCACCGGAGTGCATAAGCTCGTCGTTGAAGCTGTCTGTACCAACCGCCTTTATCCGTCTACCGATGCCTCGATAGCTGTATCTCTGGAGGAGACAACGAAAGACAAAGACATTGCATACCTCCTGCCTCCCGCTACTATCGCACCATCTCCGATCCAACAACAACATGCTAAACTTGACACCTCCGCCAGAGTCGTCGTGCATCATCTGCCGGTAGCAGGCAGGACTTGACGTCTCCGTATAAGATGTCGTGCATAACATCCGCCGGTGGCTTCACCTGCCGACGACAGGTACCGCCTGACAACTCCGAGAGAGGCTCATGTGTCACCTGCCGAGCCGCATCGAACCCGGTCTGTTGATGGAGGTGACGTCCCGTACCGCCACCAGCCTCAAAAGGCCGTCACCATCTCGAGATCCGGACTCCGAGTCGCCCACACGACCCCGGAGTCCGCCGCCGTTGATGAAGAGGGGCCGCCGCCCCGATTCCGGGCGCTACAGGGAGGACCCATCGTCGCGCCAGCTACTATCGTCGTCCATACAACGGCCACCGCCGCCGCGATCCCGCATCAAGCGCCATCGATGCCGGAGGAAGCTCCGGCCGCCACGCGCGTCCTGCGATGAGCCCGGACACGGGATCCCATGATCCGCCGCCACCGGCGTCGCCACAAGGACCCACCACCTGGCCCGTCATCCCCGGTCATTTACCTTTATATAGCCATTTATCTTTATATATTGTACAAAAACAGTTTTCAAACTAGGTGAACATATTGTTATATTGTGTTTTCTTAAATCTCACAGATATATTTTTAAATCATGCGAACATTTATCTTTAAATGTCACGGGCATTATTTTGAATGACAGGAACCTTTTTCCAAAATTATATGTACATTTTTCTACATTGTATTTTTTTTTGGAATGTGACGAACATAATTTTTTACATTGTGTAAACACTTCTTTACAGATATCATTAACCTTTTTGTCACATTATAGTTTTTGGATAGTATCAACATTTTCTAAAAGTTACGTGGACATTATTTTAGCACTGCATGAACTGTTTTTAAATGTATGATGAATGCTTTAAAAAAATGAGTAAATTAATTTCTAATATACAATCATTTAGAGTATTTCCAATATATCATGTAAGAACAAAATATTTCCACTTTATAAACAAAAGAAAAACAACAATAATCAAACTAGAGGTTACCCTCGGGCGAGTGCATGCTCTGTCTTTGCAGCATGCCAGACAACGACGCAGAGGGGTCGAAGCGACTGGGCCGGACCACCGGGCGCAAAGTGAGTTGTTTCTTTTTTGTAGCAGGCCACATGGAAATCCAAAAAAAGGACGATCAAGCAAGGAATCCTTACCTAATAATAAAGCGCCAAGTGCTTTTTGCCGAACGTCGTCAACAATTTTGCATGAAAGTCCCTTTGTTCATCAGAATTCAACCAGTGGTTCTATTTTTAAGTGGCTAATCCAAAAAACGATTTGTTCTTACAAAAAAAACCTTGCTGGGCCTAGCGAGCTAAGTGGCCCATGCGGCGGATGAATGGGTGCTTCTGTCAGCCATCCTCCTCCCAAGCAAGAGGCGGCGCTTGGTTGGTGGTCTGGGCGGTGGATTCGGCGGCAGGGCGGACGGATCGAGGCGAAGGAACACGAGGCCGGCGGAGAGGTGCTGGGCCGAAGGTGGGGCGAGCTCCAAGGCGGCCCAAGCGGCGGATGAATGGGCGCTCCTCTCGGTCCTCCTCCTCTCGATCGTAGGACAGGCAGGTGGCGCTTGGTTGGTGGTCTGGGCGGTGGATCTGGTGGCGGGGTGGACAGACCGAGCCGGAGGAGCACAAGGCTGGTGGAGAGTTGGCGGGCCGGAGGCGGGGCAAGCTCCAAGGTGGCGGGGTTGTTCCATGGCGACTCCGTTCCCTAGAGAAAAAAAGATTAGAAATAGAGAGGAGAAGAAGATGAAGGGAAAAACCGAGAGAGAGAAAACTTACCCCTTCGATCACGAGGACATGATGGTTAAATTAAAAACTAACCAACTTGTTTCGTAAATCACTCAATCAACCACTAATTCACGTACATTCGCCCACCGGAGGTGGAGCGCATGGGCGATCTTGGATGACTGCAGCAAGTGGAAGGTGTCGGCAATAGGAGGCTCGTGCCAACAAACACGATGGGAATGGCACACAACAGCGCACGGCTCAGCATGGCTGGAGAACGTTATCAGTGTCCGTAGTGCTGAAGGAAACATGCCCTAAAGGCAATAATAAAGTTGTTATTTATATTTCCTTATATCATGATAAATGTTTATTATTCATGCTAGAATTGTATTAACCGGAAACTTAGTACATGTGTGAATACATAGACAAACAGAGTGTCACTAGTTTGCCTCTACTTGACTAGCTCGTTGAATCAATGATGGTTATGTTTCCTAACCATAGACATGAGTTGTCATTTGATTAACAGGATCACATCATTAGAGAATGATTTGATTGACTTGGCCCATCCGTTAGCTTAGCACGATGATCGTTTAGTTTGTTGTTGTTGCTTTCTCCATGACTTATACATGTTCCAATGACTATGAGATCATGCAACTCCCGAATACCGGAGGAACACTTTGTGTGCTACCAAACGTCACAACGTAACTAGGTGATTATAAAGGTGCTCTACAGGTGTCTCCGATGGTGTTTGTTGAGTTGGCATAGATCGAGATTAGGATTTGTCACTCCGATTGTCGGAGAGGTATCTCTGGGCCCTCTCGGTAATGCACATCAATATAAGCCTTGCAAGCAATGTAGCTAATGAGTTAGTTCCAGGATGTAGCATTACGGAATGAATAAAGAGAATTGCCAGTAACGAGATTGAACTAGGTATTGACATACCGATGATCGAATCTCGGGCAAGTAACATACCAGTGACAAAGGGAACAGCGTATATCGTTATGTGGTTTGACCTATAAAGATCTTCATAGAATATGTGGGAGCCAATATGAACATCCAGGTTCTGCTATTGGTTATTGACCGGAGACGTGTCTCGGTCATGTCTACATAGTTCTCGAACCCGTAGGGTCCGCACGCTTAATGTTCGATGACGATCGGTATTATGAGTTTATGTTTTTTGATGAATCGAAGGTAGTTCGGAGTCCCATATTTGATCACGGACATAAGGAGTAGTCTCAAAATGGTCGAGACGTAAAGATCGATATATTGGAAGCCTATGTTTGGATTTCAGAATGGTTCCGGATGAGTTCGGGCATTTTCCGGAGTACCGAGAGGTTACCGGAACCCCCCAGGGAGTATATGGGCCTTATTGGGATTTAGGGGAAAGAGAGAGGGGCTTCCTACGGCAGGCCGCTCGCCCCCCAAGGCCTAGACCGAATGGGACTAGGGGGGAGGGGCGGCGCCCCCTCCTTCCTTCTCTTCTCTCCTTCCCTTCCTTCTCTCCTACTCCTATTTGGAAAGGGGGGAATCCTACTCCCGGTTGGAGTAGGATTCCCTAGGGAACAACGTATATCGTTATGCAGTTTGACCGATAAAGATCTTCGTAGAATATGTGGGAGCCAATATGAACATCCAGGTTCCGCTATTGGTTATTGACCAGAGACGTGTCTCGGTCATGTATACATAGTTCTCGAACCCGTAGGGTCCGCACGCTTAACGTTCGGTGATGATCGGTATTATGAGTTTATGTGTTTTGATGAACTGAAGGTAGTTCGCAGTCCTAGATGAGATCGGGGACATGACGAGGAGTCTCGAGATGGTCGAGACGTAAATATCGATATATTGGAAGCCTATGTTTGGACATCGGAATGGTTCCGGATGAGTTTGGGCATTTTCCGGAGTATCGGGAGGTTACCGGAACCCCCCGGGGAGTATATGGGCCTTATTGGCCTTTAGGGGAAAGAGAGAGGGGCTGCCTAGGGCAGGCTGCGCCCCCCAAGGCCTAGTCCGAATTAGGCTAGGGGGAGGGGCGGCGCCCCCTCCTTCCTTCTCTTCTCTACTTCCCTTCCTTCTCTCCTACTCCTACTTGAAAAGGGGGGAATCCTACTCCTGGTGGGAGTAGGACTCCCTAGGGCGCGCCATAGTAAAGGGCCGGACCTCCCCCTCCTCCGCTCCTTTATATACGGGGAAGGGGGGCACCCATAGACACACAAGTTGATCATTGATCTCTTAGCTGTGTGCGGTGCCCCCCTCCACCATAATCCACCTCGGTCATATCGTAGCGGTGCTTAGGCGAAGCCCTGTTCCGGTAGTATCATCATCACCATCATCACACCGTCATGCTGACGAAGCTCTCTCTCGACACTCTGCTGGATCATGAGTTCATGGGACATCACCGAGCTGAACGTGTGCAGATCGCAGAGGTGTCGTACCTTCGGTGTTAGGATCGGTCGATCGTGAAGACGTACGACTACATCAACCGTGTTGTCATAACGCTTCCGCTTACGGTCTACGAGGGTACGTGGACAACACTCTTCCCTCTCGTTGCTATGCATCACCATGATCTTGCGTGTGCGTAGGAATTTTTTTGAAATTACTGCGTTCCCCAACAAGTGCATAGTAGGGCGTCGAGGTATATGTACACTTTCCCAAAGTTCCATTATGCTCTTTCATACATTTTGAGAGGGGGAGGGTTGTACCCTTCCCTCTCTTTCTCCGTCTCTTTCTTTGGAATGGCGTGCGTCGGAGTGACAGTGCACGGTCACGCGGATGACATTGATTGGCACTGGATCTGCACCATTGAGTAGAGCGGCGGCTCGTGTTGAGCAGGCCGGCGACACTTTGGCCCTCTATTTTTCTCGCTGGTTCCTGACCCGCTAGCTTCTGACATGATAGATGACGCGTTAAGTTTATTCTCCCTGTGTAACGCACGAGCATCTCTACTCCTAATGGAGTAGTTGGTAGTCTCGCTTCTAGTTTTTTTTCATCCCACCTCCCTTGGTTTTTTTGGTACCTCCTCCCACCTTCGCTGTTTTTTTTCATAGATTTTTTTTCGTCCCCTTGCCCACTTCATCGGTTTATTTTTGCGTCATCCTCTCACACAACGAAAGAAATCTGAACAGATTAGAACTTTCCATACTAGCACAAGTTATTTAGTAATGTAGAATCAATCACGAACAATCTCTAAAGATCAAATCTAAATTAATTAACCTTCCCTTAAATCACTCAATCACATTAATTAGAAAAAAAATAATTGATTTTTGGAAAATCGCTCAATCACATTAACCTTACCTTAACTCACGGATGGTAATCAATCTCCAAACAAAGGAAACAATACATCGAGGGAGCAGTAAATAAACTCCCTTTCTTATGACATGTATATGATCTTCCCTTCCCTCTCCGTTGTCGAGCGTTCTTGATTCTCGAGGCCGATGCTTGGGCTATGTCACTGGGTCGCGACGGTGCCGAAGGACGAGGACGGCGAGGCCAGGTGCCGCGGCACCGTGTTGGCCGCGGCCGGTGAAGGGGGCGAAGAAGGGCGGCTTCCCTGGCCCTGACCTTGGCCGTGGCCCTGGGAGTTGGTGCGGTGGAAGCGGCACTTGAAGGACCCGGCGTGGGTGGCCGGCGCGCAGACATACTTGGAAGCGGGCCCGTGGCCCGCGCCGGACGGCGTGGACGCCGACCCGAGCCACCTCCTCCGCCTATTCTTGGAGCTGTGGCTGGCCGATTTACATGAAATTAATTCCCTCAGTTGTGGTGGCAAATATAATACACATAATCCATATTGTTATGCACTAGAGTGTGTGTGTGTGTGTGTGTGAAATAGATAGATTATGGCCCCTGAAAGGATCGATATGGTTGACTAGAGGGGAGGGGGTGAATAGGCAACTAACAATTTTTAGCTTTTCTTTAACAATTTAAACTTTGCATCAAAGTAGGTTGTCTAGATATGCAACTAGGCGAGCAACCTATATGATGCAACAAGGATAGGAACACAAGCAAGCAAGTGATATGATACAAATAAGCTTGCACAAGTAAAGGCACGAGATAACCAAGAGTGGAGACGGTGGAGACGAGGATGTGTTACCGAAGTTCCTCCCCTTTGAGAGGAAGTACGTCTCCTTTGGAGTGGTGTGGAGGCACAATGCTCCCCAAGAAGCCAATAGGGCCACCGTATTCTCCTCACGCCTTCACACAATGCGAGATGCCGTGATTGCACTATTGGTGCCTTGGAGGCGGCGAACGAATCTTTACAAACAAGGTTGCGGCAATCTCCACAACTCAATTAGAGGCTCCCAACGACACCATGAAGCTTCACCACAATGGACTATGGCTCCGCAGTCACCTGAACCGTCTAGGATGCTCAAACACCCAAGAGTAACAAGATCCGCAAGGGATTAGTGGGGGGAATCAAATTTCTCTTGGTGGAAGTGTGGATCGAGGCCTTCTCAACCACTCCCGAGCAAATCAACAAGTTTGATTGGCTAGGGAGTGAGATCGGGCGAAAATGGAGCTTAGAGCAACAATGGAGCTTAGGGTTGGAAGAGATAAGTCAACAGGGAAAAAGGGGACCCCTTTTATAGTGAGGGACAAAGATCCAACCGTTATCCACCTACCAGCCCGCGGCCAGCGGTACTACCGCACCAGGCAAGCGGTACTACCATGGGGCCACGCGGTACTTCCGCTTGCTTCCAAGCGGTACTACCGCAAGGTCACGTGGTACAACCGTGCAGGCCCGCGGTACTACCGCTGCACCAGCAACAGCTAGGGCAGACCTGTGGCACAAGTGCTGAGGGCGGTACTTCCGCGGACACGGTACTACCGCAAGGCAGGAACCCCCCCTCCTGCCTGGGAAGCGAGTGGATAAGGAAACATCCGTGCCTACTTCCGCTGAAAAACGGAAGAAGCAAAAACCCGACACAGTACTACCGCAGAGGGGCGGTACTACCACCTGGCAGCTGAGCACGGTACTACCGCGGAAGGAAAGCGGTACTACCGTGGTAGGCACGGATGTAAAAAATTACATCCGCCCCTACTACCGCGGGGGAGCAGTACTAGCCTGGTGGGCCACAGTAGTGCAGCTCCAGGGGAGCGGTACTACCATGGGCACCTGCGGTACTACCGCGCCGCAGCACGGTACTACCGATGGTGCCTACGGTACTACCGCTCACCTGGGAGTAGTACTACCGCAAGCCAACACAGCAGCCAGAAACAAGGTGACGAGATAACAACGGAGGAAGCTCCAAGGTGCAGGGGAAAGGTGGCGACAAGGAAGAAACGTGTACGTGATGATTCCACCCAAACCTCTCCGACGCGGACCCCCTCCTAATAGTACGGCTTTCCTATGACTCAAATCCACCAAAAAGAAACATAGAAAAGACACCGTCTTCAACAGTCTTCGAGGGGCACCCAACCGTCTTGTGCCTAGCGATGAAATGTATGGGATACTCAAGGCACACGATTAGTCCGAAAACGCATTGTCATCAATCACCAAAACACCTTAGGGATAAATATGCCCTTACAATCTCCCCCTTTTTGGTGGATTGATGACAATACAGGATTTGCACAAGGGAAATAATATTAAGTAACCGTAAACCCCTCCTTTCTAGAATATAGACGGGCTCCCTCTAGATGTGTGCCACCTAGATGAGTGCTTTGGACTGCACGACACAACATACTAGGATCAAAGCTCCCCTATATTATAGAGACAAGGCATATCTAGTAATAGGAAGGCTAACACTAGACAAGATAGCACAAACATAAGTTAACTAAGATAGATAAGAGTGCATATGTCTTACACCATATGTAGGATAAGTCTCGGAGGCACAAACCAAACAAAGGCAAACGAGGCAAACGAGGTTCAAATGACAAAGCAAACACACCAAGCACGACACAACACAAATCCCTACACTCTCTCCCCCTTTGGCATCGAGATGCCAAAAAGGCAGAGAGGACACCTACACACACGGGGTGGCTCAGGCAGAGAAGTCATCCCACTGCTCCTCGTGCTCCTCGTCAGACTCAGTGGCGGGGACGGACTCCTCGATGTCCTCCTCTGAACTGGTCCACTTGTACCCCTACTTCGCCATCTAGGCAGCCTCTGGCGTGATGACATCCTCAGAACCGCCAGAGACCTCCTTTCCAAAGAGCCTCATAACCTTCTTTGTCACGGCTGCGACTCTCCTTGTCTGCCACGTGAGTCCTGTACTATCCCTTCGCCTGCATGCAGAAGAGAGTCTTCATCTTGTCCTTTAACTTCTTGGCCCATGACGGCTCAGAGAAAGGTCTGGTAGACCTAGCAGCATGGTCCTCAGCAACATTCTCTGCACCAGCCTCCTCCTCACCACCAGCCCTCCTAGTAGAAGAAGCCTCAGCACGGGTAGTAGTGTTGGCCCAGTTGGGCTTGACGCGGAGACTGATGGACTCATGCCGAATCCAGTCTGGAGCCAGGAACTCATCACTAGGGTACATCTTCTCCCAAGTTGTGGAGGGCAGCAGAAATAGGTACGGTCCATAGATAGGTACCTTGCGGGTGAACACCGCAAACCGAAGCTCACACCACATGATGTGTGAGACATCAAGTGGTTGAGTCTGAGACGAACGTGCCTCTGCACACAGGAGCAACATGTCCACTAGATAGGAATGAACCTTGTCCTTGTCGCCAATGCGTGGGAACAAAGTGTTGCGGAAGATGCGATGCATGATGTCCAGAAAGGAGTTCAGTACCCAAGTCGACTTGCCATTGGGGAGCACCTTCTCAACAAGGAATGGCTGAAGCAAGTTCTTGTTAGCAGACTCAGAGTTGGCATGGGGACGAACACCAACGGGTGTGTGAAGCCAGTCATCAGGAATGTGAAGCAGATCCATGAACTCCTTCCATGTAGCAGACAGCTGACGGTCGTTGGTCATCCAGGTCATCCTCCGCTCATCCCCGGGGTGAAAGTAGACTGATGCAAAGAACTGACAAACAAGCTCAGGGTCATAGTCAAGGTGAAAGGAGATCATAGGCTCAATAGCAAACTGCTACACCAAGTCCAGAGCCTCTCCAAAATAGTCACGAAACTTGTCCTTCCTCATGTGATTCATGTCTATCCACTTGACATCCACGAAGGTATTCTGCTTGTTCTTGATCACATCTAGATAGATAAGAACCTGCTGCTTGGTCCAAAACAACTCAGTGCCTCTGAGGACAGCACGAGGATTCACATAGGGGTTGATCTTCCGGCGTTCAACATACTCATTGAGGGAAATCTCGTCCATGCCCTTAGCAGGTTCCTTTTGGTTGCTGGCAGTGGTCTTGACATTGCACTTGGGGGCATTGGAGCCCTCTGGTGCTTCATCTTGGGGATTGCGCAGACGCTTGGAGCCAGTGTCACGACTGGGATTGGAGCGGCGAGAGCCACCGCCTGAGACACAAAACGTAAAACACACACGACAAGCAAGAAGGATCAATGCAAAGACCACAACACAGCAAAAGAAACATGTAGGAAGCACACAAGATAATTGCCATGAGAGAGATTTGACCCCTACGGTAGAACAGCCAAGTGCTGCGGTACTAAGATTATAGTACTGCTCCTAGTCGCGGTAGTACCGTGTAAGGTCATGGTAGTACCGGGTCTGGGAGCGGTAGTAGGATCTTAGTGCCACAGCTAGCGCGGTAGTACCGCACCTGATGGGCGGTAGTACCGCACAAGCTAGCGCGGTAGTGCCGCACCTGATGGGCGGTAGTACCGCACGAGCGGTAGTACCGCACGTGAGGCGCGGTAGTACCCCACCGCATCAGATCCGAACAGGTTCAAATATGAGAAAGCCCACGAAACCACGACGGTACTATGGTTGGACAAATCTATCACATGACAATATATCAAGTATAATTCCTACGCAACACGACTCTCCTACATCCTACTCTTGCATAGATTTGGCTTAAAATCTCAAGAACAACATGCATCTCCCCAAAAACCTAGAAGCGAGAGAACAACCAAGAAAGAGAGGGATTTGGGGGAAAACCTTGATCCATGGCAAGAGGAAGTGGTGGGGAACGATCCCACCGGTCGGAATCCGAGGAGAGTGGCCAGAGACGGAGATCCGGTGAGGACCTCCGGCACTGTTCTTGAGCGAGAGAGAGACGTGGGGAGAGAGACAAATGAATGGGTATGGGGAGTTGGAACTCCCCTGCCCGAGTTGTAACCCCCACGCCCACTCGACGGCGCGGTAGTACCGTGTGTCATCGCGGTAGTACCACTCGGCGGAAGTACCGCACCCGAGCAGTAGTACCCGTGCCCTCTCAACGCGGTAGTACCGCGGCAAGCCACGGTAGTACCGTGGGCTCAAAAATTTGCAAGTTTCAAGCAGGTCTTTGCACGAAAACTTCGAGACAACACGACACCACAAGACCACGTGACACACGAAGGCAGAAAGGCAAACGACAACACGAAACAACCACGAGACACCACCTCTCCAAAGA
>NW_024120593.1:0-10264 GCF_003073215.2 Triticum urartu
TCGGTGGTCTTGTCCAAAATGTTCATGGCCACAAACTCATCCAACACTTCGCTTGAGGTCAAAGTGTGGAAGTCCGGTCTTTGACGAATGACGGAGGACATGGCCTTGTGATAGGGCATAATTGCCTTGAGGAATTTGCGCTTGATCCAATTGTCATCCGTGTCCTTGCTCCCGTGATCTCGGAGTGAGACCGCAAGTTTGGTTACTCTCTGATAAAGCTCACGAGGTTCTTCATCTTCTTTCATTGCAAACTCATCGGCCTCATCTTGCCCCACTTCATAGTTGGAGAGTTGAATGCTTACGCTTCCCCGGTAGAGAGAGACAACATAAAGCCATGCGTCTTTGGCCAAGGCGAAGGGCCGAAGATGAGGTAGGTCTTCGGGTGGGATTGCATCTTGAATGATGAAGAGAGCATTCTCATTGAATTGATTATCCGCGGTTTCTCGAGGAGTGAAGTTGCTTGGATCATGCTGATAGAAACCTTCTTCAATGATTCTCCAAATATTAGTGTTCACATGATTAAAATGATGTTTAAAGCGGTAAACCCAAGAATCAAAGTCCTCATTTTTCACAATCTTAGGGGGGAGGACCGGCATGATTAAAATGAGTGGAAGGAACCGGTCCACCATAAACAAGTGGTGGTTCCACATGAGCAAAGATGCCGGTGCCATTCTTACCACTAGAAGAAGGAGCCTTTTCACTACTAGCTTCCCCCTTATCGGAGGTAGCATCCGTCACCTTGTTGGTGCGCTTCAAGGAATTTAGTAAACATGCTTTCAACCTCGGTCGTCATGGAGGTTTTCAATGTCTGCAAGGACACATTGAACTCCTCACGAGAGACCGAGGTTCCCCCATCGCCCGTAGACGAGATCGGATTCACACCGGGGTGTTCCTCCACACCGTCTACGGTATCAACCATACTCTTCGGACGGTAAAGTCCTTAATAAAGAGACGAGGCTCTGATACCAATTGAAAGGATCGATATGGTTGACTAGAGGGGGGTGAATAGGCAACTAACAATTTTTAGCGTTTCTTTAACAATTTAAACTTTGCATCAAAGTAGGTTGTCTAGATACGCGGGCGAGCAACCTATATGATGCAACAAGGATAGGAACACAAGCAAGCAAGAGATATGACACAAATAAGCTTGCACAAGTAAAGACACAAGATAACCAAGAGTGGAGACGGTGGAGACGAGGATGTGTTACCGAAGTTCCTTCCCTTTGAGGGGAAGTACGTCTCCGTTGGAGCAGTGTGGAGGCACAATGCTCCCCAAGAAGCCACTAGGGCCACCTTATTCTCCTCACGCCCTCATACATTGCGAGATGCCGTGATTCCACTATTGGTGCCCTTGGAGGTGGCGACCGAACCTTTACAAACAAGGTTGGGGCAATCTCCACAACTCAATTGGAGGCTCCCAACGACACCATGAAGCTTCACCACAATGGACTATGGCTCCGCGGTGACCTCAACCATCTAGGATGCTCAAACATTCAAGAGTAACAAGATCCGCAAGGGATTAGTGGGGGAATCAAATTTCTCTTGGTGGAAGTGTGGATCGAGGCCTTCTCAACCACTCCCGAGCAAATCAACAAGTTTGATTGGCTAGGGAGTGAGATCGGGCAAAAATGGAGCTTAGAGCAACAATGGAGCTTAGGGTTGGAAGAGATAAGTCAACGGGGAAGAAGGGACCCCTTTTATAGTGACGGACAAAGATCCAACCGTTATCCACCTACCAGCCCGCGGCCAGCGGTACTACCGCACCAGGCAAGCGGTACTACCGTGGGGCCACGCAGTACTTCCGCTGGCTGCCAAGCGGTACTACCGCAAGGTCACGCGGTACAACCGTGCAGGCCCGCGGTACTACCGCTGCACCAGCAACAACTAGGGCAGACCTGTGGCACAAGTGCTGAGGGCGGTACTTCCGCGGGCGCGGTACTACCGCTCCCCCTTGCGATACTACCGCAAGGCAGGAACCCCCCGCCTGGGAAGCGAGTGGATAAGGAAACATCCTTGCCTACTTCCGCTGAAAAACGGAAGAAGCAAAAACCCGACACAGTTCTACCGCAGAGGGGCGGTACTACCGCCTGGCAGCTGAGCACGATACTAGCGCGGAAGGAAAGCGGTACTACCATGGTAGGCGCGGATGTAAAAAATTAGATCCGCCCCTACTACCGCGGGGGAGCGGTACTTGCCTGGTGGGCCACGGTAGTGCAACTCCAGGGGAGCGGTACTACCGTGGGCACCTGCGGTACTACCGCGCCGCAGCATGGTACTACCGCTGGTGCCTACGGTACTACCGCTCACCTGGGAGCAGTACTACCGCGAGCCAACACAGCAGCCAGAAACAAGGTGACGAGATAACAACGGAGGAAGCTCCAAGGTGCAGGGGAAAGGAGGGGACAAGGAAGAAACGTGTACGTGATGATTCCACCCAAACCTCTCTGACGCGGACCCTCTCTTAATAGTACGGCTTTCCTACGACTCAAATCCACCAAAAAGAAACGTAGAAAAGACGCCGTCTTCAACAGTCTTCGAGGGGCACCCAACCGTCTTGTGCCTAGCGATGAAATGTCTGGGATACTCAAGGCACACGATTAGTCCGAAAACGCATTGTCATCAACCACCAAAACACCATAGGGATAAATATGCCCTTACAGTCCCGTACACAATAAGATGGATATGTATGTGTGTTAGAGAGAGAGAGAGGGAGGGGGAGAGAGAGGGAGGAAGAGGGAGGGAGTGTTTGTGTGTGTGTGAGGATTTGGTGGTAAAAAAGGTCACAAATGTCACTTGATATGTATGAGAATATTAATATTAAACTCTTAAAATTAATGTGGCCCCGTTGCAACGCACGGGCATTCTTCTAGTACTTACTAGTTGAACTTCTATGTGACACTCTCTGCGTCATGGAGTCGACCTTTCGCACAGGGCGCAGCTCACCTGAGCTGGCCCATTATGAAGTGGCATTTCCCGAGGTGAGAAAACATCCAAAATTAGCCAGCAAGAACTGGGATTCGAACCTGAGACTACGTTGTGGTGCGCGGGTTGTGCTAGCCACTCGGAATGACAAGCTCCTATGCAAGATATGCAACATGGTTGTTAAAGACGTTTTTGGAACTTGCAAACAAAGTTTGAAATCATGATCAATTTTTTGAATATGTGAACAATTTTTGAAAATGTGGAACATATTTTAAATTCTTGAATAAATTTTGAAGTTGTGAACAAATTTGAAATTGCAAACATTTTTCCAAATTATGAATATTTTTTAAAACAAAACCACTTTTTGAAATCACGAATAATTTGTCCAAAATGCAATATTTTTCCAAAATTCAAAAAATACGAACATTTTTTGGATATGTGAACAAAATTGGAAAAGATAGTACATTTTCGAAATTACAGAACATTTTATGAATTTATTTTAGAAATGAGAATATTTTTCAAATTCCTCGTACTTATTTTGAGTTTGCGAACAAATTTTCAAAAACATGATTCTTTTTTGTTAAATTTGTGAACAAATTTTGAAAGTGAGAACATTTTTGGAAATTCCCAATCATTTTGTGAATTTGTGAACAAAAACATAAAATCCGAACCTTTTGAAAATCTAAATTTAAATATTTTCTCTTGAATTTCAAACATTTCTTGTAAACAAAGCTGACAAATTTGAAATTATAAAGTTTTTGAAATTTGTAAACTAAATTTCAAACCAGGAATTTTTTTGAGAAAAATGAACCAAATTAGAAAAATAGAAGCATATTTTTAATTCATGAACATTTAGATGAAAAGGAAAAAAACTTAAAAAAAATAAAGAGGAAAGAAAAGAAAAGGGGAAAGAGAAAAAAATGAAAAAGGAAAGTGAAAGGAAAAATAAACGGCAAAAGGTGAAAGAAGGAAAAAGAAATAGGGAATAAGAAATAAAAACAAAAAATAAACAGAAAATAAGAAAAATGGTTCATGATCCTTCTAGAAGGTTCCGAGAACTCGAAAAACCAGCTGGAAACTGTCCAGAACGTTCCCAAAACCGTCTAGAAGGATCATGAACCGTTTACTAATTTTTTTGTAAATTAGTTCGATGCTTCTGCTTGTGGAGCTACATTATTGGAGTACTGAAGAAAAATATATTTCAGTTTTCATACAAACCAACTGATGCCAGCAAATGTAAAATCTGTTCTTACTATATTCTGCACAATCTACCAGAAAAAAAGTCCATTTACCCCCACGTCTGGTGCACACAAAACAAACAACACAACAGTGTGGGAAAATCACAAGTAACCCGTTCTCATTTTGTTCAATCACACCTCTTCTGCACGTGTCAAAATGTCAGTGCAACCAAGGGAACAACAGAGGGATCAATCTGAGTCAAGGAAAGGGCCTATGGGAAAATATCTGGTACTCCCATCCTTGAGGTACTCCATGTGCTCTAAGTTCAAAAACAAATGTTAAATGTTTTTAAAAAATTTAGAAAAAAATGTGAATGTTCTCAAAAATATCCTTGGGAGTACCAGATATTTCCCCAAGGGCCTTAACTGCCGAAGGGGAAGAGGATAACAGTTGGCAAAGCTGAATGCACCATGCCTGATGAAAACAAAGTACAAACTACTCATCCCGGAAACAAGGTTCTAATTGCAAAATTTAGATTTTCACAACAGGTGAATATGTTCATGCTTAATTCTCTCCTCTAGGTTTAGAATGATGCTTAATTTAGATCAGAAGTGGCAACAAAAGACCAGCTACATCCCCCCTATACGCAAGTAGCAAAAGGTGCCCCCACAAGTTATTGGTAGGTTGCATTCCGGAACCACTTCGATTTTATTTTTCATTTTCAGAATGGTACCAATCAAAATGCATCCACTAGCGAGCAAGAAGCTAACAACTCTAAGAAGAAGAAACAAGTCTGAAGCATTAAGAAGTAATCGTAGTATCTGATAATTTTGAGGCTTTAGGTTTTCATCTACTATAGTTGTTGAGCTGCTGGCTCCTTTTGCTAATTGTGCACCGCTGAGTGAATCTGCAACAGCAAACACAGTAATTCAGTTAGCCAATGTTTACCTGCTCATGACCTTGCATTGCGGTTTGCTGGCCAACACTCAGAGCTGGACCACAAAATTCAACATAAAATACTTTAGAAACAGAAGCAAAAGCATGTTAGGTCGAGTTAGTAAATTTTCTTCTGGGAAGAAGAGGGCAGTGCATGCAATTTGTAGAGAGGGATTCTAACATGAAACAAATGGAAATTAGAGCAAAATCCATTTTTCACATTTACAACAATTAGCAACAGGAACAGTGTTGTTGTGTTGAGCAACAAAAATAGGATTTTCTTGAGCTCTTCTATGGCGTACATTTTTCGCGTTATTTGACCTTTTGCTTGGCAAAACTCTTGCCTGAATGTTATTTTCCTCCTATTAAAACCTAGCACTTTGGATAGCCGTTCGAAAAAAGGAAATAAACAACAATCTTCAGGTCATGAAGCAAAAGATAGAGTTTGTTTACTGAGGAAATAAGTTGGATTGAAAAATAGTGGGTCACTTTTGCAGAAAACATGAATGAAAAACTAGTAGATGTGTGTGTTTGTGCCTTCAGTTTTGTTATAACCAAGTAGTTTTTCTACCTCTCCTCCAGTGAATTTTGTACTAGGTGAACATATTCTTACATTGTATTTTCTTAAATCTCATAAATATATTTTTAAATCATGTGAACATTTATCTTTAAATGTCACGGACATTATTTTGAATGGCAGGAACCTTTTTCCAAAATTATACGTACATTTTTTTACATTGTATAAAATTTTTAAATGTGACGAACATAATTTTTTGCACTGTGTAAACACTTTTTTACAAATATCATTAACATTTTTTGTCACATTATAGCTTTTGAATGGTATCAACATTTTCTAAAAGTTACGGGGACATTATTTTAGCACTGCATGAACTGTTTTAAATGTGCGATGAACGCTTTTAAAAATTTGAGTAAATTAATCTCTAATATGCAATCATTTAGAGTATTTCCAATATATTATGTAAGAATAAAATATTTCCAATATATAAACAAAAGAAGAACAACAATAATCAAACTAGAGGTTACCCTCGGGCGAGTTCATGCTCTGTCTTTGCAGCAGGCCAGACAACGGCGCAGAGGGGTCAAAGCGACTGGGTCAGACCATCGGGCGCAAAGTGAGTTGTTTCTTTTTTGTAGCACGCCACGTGGAAATCCCAAAAAATGCACGACCAAGCAAGGAATCTTTACCTAATAATAAAGCGTCAAGTGCTTCCAGCCGTACAACGTCAGCAATTTTGCATAAAAGTCCATTTGTTTATGAGAATTCAACCAGTGGTCCTATTTTTAAGTGGCTAATCCAAAAAATGATTTTTTCTTACAAAAAGGACCCTGCTGGGCCTAGCCAGCTGCGCGGCCCATGCGGCGGATGAATGGGCACACCTCTCGGTCATCCTCCTCCCGACCGCAGGACATGCAAGTGGCGACGCTTTGTTGGTGGTCTGGGCGATTGAATCCTACGGTGGGGCGAACTGATCGAGGCGGAGGGGCACGAGGCCGGCGGAGATGTGCCGTGCCGGAGGCGGGGCAAGCTCCAAGGCAGCCCATGCGGCGGATGAATGGGGGCTCCTCTTGGTCGTCCTCCTCCCGACCGCAGGACAGGTAAGAGGCGACGCTTGGTTGGTGGTCTGGGCGGCGTGGATCCGACTGCGGGACAGACAGATCGAGGCGGAGGAACACGAGGCCGACGAAGAGTTGGCGGGCTGGAGGCGGGGCGAGCTCCAAGGCGGCGGGGTTGCTGCATGGCGACTCTCTTCCCTAGAGAAAACAAAGATTAGAGAGAAAGAGGAAAAGGAGAAGGGAAAAGCAGAGAGAGAGAGAGAGAGCTTACCCCTTGGATCACGAGGGCATGATGGTTAAATTAAAAATTAACCAACTTGTTCTGCAAATCAGTCAATCAACCATTCATTCGCATATGTGTGCCCACTGGAGGTGAAGCATGGGCGATCTTGGGTGACCGTAGCAAGTGGCAGCGGCCGTCGATAGGAGGCACATGCCAACGAACACGATGGGAATGGCACACAACAGCGCACGGCTCAGCATGGCTGGAGAACGGCATCGGTGCCCGTAATGCATAGTAGGGCATCGGGGATTTGTGGGCGTTACACGGTTGAGGTCGGGCATTAAGGGCTCGATCGAAGGTAGCGCGTGTGCTCGGCTATCGTGTGTGCAGGCACGGCGGCACCTGTGGTTGCATGGCGATGACCGGCGCTAGCAGCGAGCTTGGCAGCGGTGGTGCAAGGTGCGATAGACACAACGACACAACTCAGCATGTACAAGACCTATCATTCACTGATTGTTGTCGATGCAAGCATATAGGAAATTCTGATGAGGAATGGATATACGAGTTTATAGGTATATGTACACTTTGCCAAAGGTCCATAATGCACTTTTATACGTTTTTGAGGGGGGAGGGTTGTACCCTTTCCTCTCTTTCTCCGTCTCTTTCTTTGGAATGGCGCGCGTCGGAGTAACAATGTATGGTCGCGTGGATGACATTGATCGGCATTGGATCTGCACATGCAGTAGAGCGGCGGCTCATGTTGAGCAGGCTGGCGACACCTTGGCCCTCTCTATTTTTCTCGCTGGCTCCCTGTATGGCTTTATCAACGAGCCTACGTACAATGCATCTTCACAGGACACCGGGTCCACTGATTCAATTTCTCACTACCTTAGGTTAGTCATATGGTCTCGCACTTCCCTCCCTAAAAATCCCACTTTGCTCGCCCCGCTAGCTTCTGACATGATGGATGGCGTGTTAAGTTTATTCTCCCGGTGCAGCACACTAGCGTACTTACTAGTTGAACTCCTATATGACACTCTCTGCGTCAACGAGCCTACGTACAATACATCTTCACAGGACACCGGGTCCACTGATTCAATTTCTCACTACCTTAGGTTAGTCATATGGTCTCGCGCTTCCCTCCCTAAAAATCTCACTTTGCTCGACCCGCTAGCTTCTGACATGATGGATGACGTGTTAAGTTTATTCCCCCGGTGCAGCACATGAGCGTACTTACTAGTTGAACTCCTATATGACACTCTCTGCGTCAGGGAGTCAACCTTTCGCACATGGTGCAGCTCACCTGCGTTGGCCCATTATGCAGTGGCAGTTTGCAAGGTGAGAAAACATCCAAAATTAGCCAGCGAGAACTCAGATTCGAACCTGAGACTATGTTGTGGTGCGCAGGTTGTGCTAGCCGCTTGGAATGACAAGCTCCTATGCAAGATATGCAACATGGTTGTTAAAGATATTTTTGGAATTTGCGAACAAAGTTTGTGAACATGATCAATTTTTTGAATACGTGAACAAATTTCGAAAAGCTGGAGCATGTTTCAAATTCCTGAATAATTTTTGAAGTTGTGAACAAAATTTGAAATTGCAAACATTTTTGCAAATTATGAACAATTTTTTTTCAAAACACAAACATTTTTTAAAGTCATGAATAATTTGTTCAAAATGCATTTTTTCCAAAATTAAAAAAATATGAACAAATTTCAATCACAGAATATTTTTCAAATTCCTCGAACATATTTTGAGTTTGCGAAGAAATTGTCAAAAAGATGATTCTTTTTTTTTCAAATTTGTGAACACATTTTGAAAGTAAGAACAATTTTGAAATTCCCAATAATTTTCTGAATTTGTAGACAAAAACATAAAATGCGAACCTTTTGAAAATCTGAAATTAAATATTTCCTTGAATTTCAAACATTTCTTCTAAAATAAGCTCACAAATTTCAAAGTCTAAACTTTTTGGAATTTCTAAACAAAATTTCAAACCAGGAATTTTTTGAAAAACATGAACCAAATTAAAAATACAAACATTTTTAAATTCCTGAACATTTAGATGGAAAGGAAAAAACTTGAAAAAAAAGGAAATAAAAGAAAAGGGGAAAGGGAAAAATGAAAAGGAAAGTAAAATAAAAAGGAAAAGACAAAAGAAGAAAGAAGGAAAAAGAAATAGGAAATAAGAAAGGAAAACAAAAAATAAACAGAAAATAAGAAAAATGGTTCATGAACCTTCTAGAAGTTTCCCAGAACTGAAAAAACCGGCTGGAAGCCATCCAAAATGTTCCCAAAAACGGGATGGGTGGATGCGCGTCTTGCTGCTAAATGAGCCAGCCCGTGTTTCAGTTCCTTGTCCGATTCCACGTAAAGGAATGGAGAGTGTACCTTGACCCTGCTCCTCCAGTCCGGGTGGCATCCGGTCGGGCATGGCAGCCTCCCCCTCCAGAACTAGTAAAGATTAACATCGATGGTGCATACAATGTAGAATCGGGGAAGGGAGGATGGGGGCTTGTCTGTCGCGACTCCCACAATGAGATTCTATTTGCCGCGGCGGGTTCCTATGGATTTCTTTCGGACGCATTGCATGCTGAATCTTTGGCCCTGGTGCATGCTATCAACACCTCTGATCATCCGGGAGTGGGCAAAGTTCAGTTCGAAACGGATTGCTCAGTACTCCAACGTGCTGTAAGTACTGGGGACTTTGATCTAACACCGTTGGGACAAGTATTCAGAGATCTAAATGCCAAGCTCCTAACTCAGTTCATCCAGGCTAGTGTAGTACATACACCACGTGAATGTAACAAACCAGCGCATGTGCTGGCTTCGTTCGGTACGGGTCTAGCTACTGGGACTAGTGACTAGTGGTTTGAGAACTATCCCGATTTTGTAACCCGTCCTATAACTGGCGACCTCGCCGTGCTATAAATGGAATACGAGTGTCCCATCTCAAAAAAAAGCCGGCCCGTGTTGATCGAATATGTGCGGTTTGTCGACAATTTGGCGCAGAATGCGTCAAATAGGAGATCCAATTGAAGTCCCACGTGCAAAATGTGTTGGGGAACGTTGCAGAAAACAAAAAATTTCCTACTCATCTCACCAAGATCCATCTAGGAGTTCATCTAGCAACGAGTCATCGGATGCATCTACATACCTTTGTAGATCGCGCACGGAAGCGTTCAAAGAACGGTGATGATGTAGTCGAACACGACGTGATCCAAATTACCGATGACCAAGCGCCGAACGGACGACACCTCCGCGTTCAACACACGTACGGGACGGGGAACGTCTCCTGCTTCTTAATCCAGCAAGGGGGAAGGAGAGGTCGATGAAGATCCAGCAGCACGACGGCGTGGTGGTGGATGCAGGGCGTCACAGTAGCAGGGCTTCGCCTATACTACGAGAGAGAGACGTAACGGGGAGAGA
>NW_024120594.1:0-14510 GCF_003073215.2 Triticum urartu
ATTTAGTTCGATCTCGTTTATGTACCCAACAATATTAAATGTTGTTAAACATGGCAAGAGGTGGAGCAGAGGAAAACTACCTATCTAGGCAAGTTTAAATGAGGCCGGAACAACAACCAACAAGTCTGGAAACTCCTCATGTGCATATTTTAAGGTTTGGTACTGTTCTGCCCTAAAAAATATTTTAGAGTTGTTAAACATGCAAAGAGGTGAATCATAACAAAACTATACCATTTAAACAATTTAAATGGGGCCGGATATAACAAACAACAAATCCGGTAAATCCCCATGTGCATTTAGTAATTAATGCAAACAACAGTTTTAAACATTTTAATTGTTGTTATCATGATGCGGATGACATGTGCAAGTTTTATGCAATATTTATGAAAAAGTTGATAAGAGCATTTTATGAAGCATTTGTCACCGTGGTAGAAAGAAAGGGGTGCCACGACAACGAAACGGAAATGGTGCCATGGCAATATTCCGGTTCCGACAACTCGATTGAGATGCCGGTGAAAAGAAAGTGTGACGGGAGCGAGTCACGCAAGGATGGTGGGGTGATCCTGGATACCAGGTTCCCATGGGTCGACGGTGTGGCAAACAAGGGGAGACGTGTAATGACAACTCGGACACGGTGCAAACGCGGACATCACATACAACATGCATTTGTCCACGGTGGTTGGTCCGGTAGTTATACCTTCCAAGGGTGCATTTCGAGGTGGAACGAGTCGGTGCAAAGTAGAGGAAGTAGACGTTCTCGCGACGGTAGAGGAAGTAGTGGTACACGTGTCGGAGAAGGACTTGACGCATTCGATGTTTCCGAGGGCGACGGTAGGGGAACTTGGCGTTAGTGCTACACGGGTCTTTGGTGATGGTCGATGTACATGGCAAACGTAGAGGTACTATGCTTCGGTCGTCGTGGTACTTGGCGATAGTAGTGGTACAAGGGTTGTAGCCGGCCTTGTCGGTTCATCGTGTAGTCGTAAACGTTCCGTAGATGTTCATGTCGTCGAAACCGTTCGGATCTTGGAGCGATGGTAGTCGTTCACTTGACGGTCTCGACGGATTCGAAAGGGTACTTGGCGGTCTGTCGTGGTACTTGGCGATGTTCCCTGTTCAATGGTCGTTGGACTTGGCGTCCCAGCCCGTAGTCGTTCGGGCATCATGGAAGAGCTTGACGCTCACGGGGTCTCGGTCTCGACAAGAGAAGGCAGCGGGGCAACGTCCTTGACGGATGCAGCTTATGCAGAGGAACCATGGCGAGGTCGAAGGTGGGGTCTTGAGCAGGAGGTGTCCACACCTGGAGCAGAGGAGGTGGTCGACGTCGTGCACGAGGCGAGGTCGATGATGGTCGCAGGTTGAGGGTGCTGCAGGCGGGAGCGGCTGAAGATGGTGGTGGAGCCACACAGCTCGACGGAAGCAGGGGCGGCGGAGCTCGCGCATCGGGCGGTGACACTGGACGAGGAGGAGGCTTGGCAGCCGTTCTGGAGCAGGGAAGCAGAGGGGGCGACTGGCGTCGGGCCATGGGCGGCAGCAGGGGCAGGGTAGAGCAGAGGGGACGACGGGCGTCGGCGAGATGGTGCAGCAGCTGCTGCTGGCAACAAGGTCGAGGCGGGTTGGTAGCGCTGAGGAGAAGCAGGAGGAAGGCCATGGCGGAGGAAGAGCGGCACCGGGGTTTGGAGGAGGACGAGCGAGGGGATCGACGTGTAGAGGATGCAGCGTCGCGGAGAGAGCGAAGGGAGAGAGGGGATCGAGCAGGGAGAAAAAGGTCACGGGTGAGAGGAGGGTTCGAGTGCAGTGCCTCTCCTGGCGGCGCGAGGGAGGGATCGAGAGGGAGAGGTGCGCGAGGGATCGGGCTTAGGAAGGCTAGGGTTAGAAAGGAGGCTGGGCCTTAGAGGAAAATGGGCCTAGGGTTAGTAGGCGCTGGCTGAGCTAATGGGCCGACCGGGTGGCCGAGGCCCAGGTAGCTGCTGCTGCTGCTTTTCTATTTCTTCAGACAGAAAAACAAAAAGGAAATAGCAGGAAAAAAAGGAGAGGAGCTAGAGAAATATAAAAATATACTCGTGATCCTAAAAATGTGCTCTATTTAACAAAATTGGTTTGGAGATTTTTAAAGGAAGTAAAAATAATTCAAGTTTGAATTAAATTCAAACTTGAACCATTTTCAACCCTAACCAAAACAATTTCAATAGAGATGAAATTTGACAAAGAGGCTAGGTGCATGGTGTTAGAATATTGAGGCAAAGATGAACATTAAAAGAGAAGGGAACGTGACACTTGCCAAAAGAAGGAAGTAGAGGGAAGGAGAAGGTGATGAAGCAAGATTCATGCACGGAACATGCAACAACTTAATATGTATGAAAAACACACAATGCACATGATGACATGATGACTTGCAACATGATGCAATGATGAATGCAAAGAACCAAACAAATCACACGACGAAACCCGGAAACCCTGGAAGGCATCTGAAGCTCCGGTCTTGGGGCGTTACAACACTCCACCACTACGAAAGGATCTCATCCCGAGATCTAGAATGGCACCGGAGGGAAAACGGAAGAGAAAGAGAAGAAGTAAGACTAAGTTGCTTCTTTGACAAAACGAGTGAAACCAAAGAACCTTGAAGAGGTTAATCCATCTCGAGAAAAGAATACAATGGAGATAAACGAAGTTGAAAGCACTCCGTTAGAAAATAGGAACAAGGAAGAACGAATTCGGACAACACTCGAGTTGAAAAGTGATACAAGACTTGATAAAATGAAAGAGCTTGAGCAAAAGGACACAACACTCCGGTTGAAAGGATAAGCACGAATCAAACATGATCTTTACAAGACCAGAAGATGGGTTGAAGAGAGCAACATCACAATGGCTCCGGAACAAAAGAATAGAAGATAGATAATTGAAATAGAAGAATGGAGAAGAAAATGCCATCTTATGCCACAAGAGAGGTTGAAGAGGCATCTTTAGGTGAAGGGTCGAACGGAGTTGTTGGAACACCAACAACGAAAAGAATAGGCTTGATATGGTCTTATAGAAGGCATCCCAACGTTATGAGGTGACAACTTGCCACTCATGGAAAAGATTGGATTGATAACAACGAGGAGACGAGAAACTTATTTCACCGGGAGGATAAATGAAGAACTTGGATCATTTATGAGCACCACAATTAGCAATGATCCTTAGGGAAAGCTTAAGGTGAAATATAGCCCAAGATAACTCAAATGACGAGATTGATGGATTTAAAATATCTCATTCTTGATAACTTGTGAATCATGAAACACGAAGGAAAATTACCAAAAATGACATAACACCACCTCAAAAGATAAGATAGAACGAATTGGACTTTGGGATGCAAGATGAATAATGCTTGAACTCCTTTGAAAAGAATCTTGATGAGCACTTCGAGAAGGAATTAAATCCTTGATGAACCATCATGTAGAACCTCCATGAAGAACTCCGGCAACAAAAGAAATGATCAAACGGAAGGAAAGAGAGGTCGAAAAACACAAGGTGAAACCTTGTAATGCTTTAGATGTATCTTCGAGATGATATAATTGCGAGAGCTTGGAACTCCGGAAAAGAAAGATGAGCTATTGAAACCAAGAATTTGGTGAGCCTCCAGAATAAGGAATTAAACACTTGGATGAACAAGAATAAGAATTATGTTATGCTTATCCTTCACCAATTAAATTGATGGCAATGAACGGATTTAGCATATTGCTTATTCTCATAGATAGGATTAAGATGGATATAGCACAAACTTGAGAAAGGTCTTCAATGATCCACCGGTAGGATTGAAAAGAACGAAAGAGTTGATATGATAAACAAATGACGAGAAGTCTTGAATGAACCACCGTAAGAATTGATTATGAACGAAGTAAAGATAAAGAAACACCGGGAAGAATTATGAAATGAACGAAGATACTTGAGAGGATTTAGATACATGAGAACGAAGAGATCACGAGCCAAAAAGAGAATGTTTGAACGATGCACCGGTATGATTAGGAGAATGATAGCTGAAGGCTGAGAATGAATAAGTCTTCTGAAATGATGGGCTCCGGATAATCAAACTGAAAAGACTCCTGAATTGCTCCGGATAGGTGAAAAGAATATCTCGCAATCAAAAACAATTATGAGAGGATGACATGAAGCTATAGCCATGAATCTTGAAGAGAATGGAAAAGATTGAGAGCAAATCTTCTTCGATCTTCAAATGTTGAGAATACCGATGAGAAACACCACCAAGAATTATTTTGACACTCCGGAATGAAGAATGGAAAGGTTGAGCCAACGATGAAAAGAATTTGACAGATCTTGGAGAGCACTTTTGACTGATGATAAATCATTCTTACGTCAAACTTCAAAAAGAAATTTGAGAATAGCTCCGGGAAAATTAGAAGAGTCAAGTAAGATCCTGGAAAAAGACCTGTGGGTTAGGGCCCACTCAAAAGAAAACACCGTTGAACAATTTAAAAGAAAGATTGCACCGGTTGAATTAAATGGCTTGAGTGAGATAACAGACTCGAGATATCTTGAACACTCCGGAACAAATGAATAGCGAAGAGTGGATGATTATGAGGTGCACCGGCATGAGAAGGTATTTGAAACGAGGAAAAAGGATATGATCAACACCAAAGCTTGATTTGAATCCACCGGAGAAGAAAACGAGTGATGAGAGACGAACTTGAAGCTTCATTAGCATCTTCTGAGAATCAACGGATAAGAACATTGACGGAAAAGAATGGAGAGACTTCCAATCAATAAGATGGATACTCGATTAAGAAAACTGAGTCCTTGAAGAAAACAAGGGAGGGAGGGAGAGAAAACAAAGGCAACTTGGAGACGGATGAAACAAACACCGTTGTGAAGAACTGATACTTGATCTTGCGGTTGTTGAAATGATCGGATCCACTTGAAGAGAAACACACCGGTTGAAAAGAATTGACATGACAATCTCGATTATCAAGAAGGATTAGTATTCACATAGAGATATGAGAACACCTCTTAGGGAAGGTATGGAATCAACACTTGACATTGAAGCAACTCGAATACCACAACTCAAAACAAAACAAAAGGATTGGCTTGCAGAATAAGCCGGAACAAACATATGATAGAGATTTCGTCCGAAGTTTTCGTGGTGGGGCCTACACGGGCTCGATCGTACAGCACCATCATGTACAAGGCACTGCACATGACATACGAAGCGTCCCCGAGTCGGCATATCCAAGGACTCTTTAAGACACAACGAGACCACTATAAAACCAACCGTGAATAGGCGGACCACTAGACGTCGAACCCCAATTTCATATCATACATCTGTCGGAAAGATATCCTAAGATCTACTTGAATTCCCACTTATAAACTCCCAAAATTTTCCGGTTATGCAATCAGGTGTTGGGGATACAGGGGAAGCATAATTTATCACCCAAAACTAGCAAATCCTACATCCAGCTGTATCCATCCTTCAACACATAACCAAAAAAAACTTCGGAAATCGTCTACCTCAACCTTCGAAAAGCATCCGTTATACGAGTTATGGCAATACTCCCGAACTCCCGCCCCAGTACTGGGTGGCGTCAAGGTTATCTCACCAACAACTGCATACAAGAGATTTTCGATGTCGGTGAACTAAACTCAGGTATTCCAGAACTGCAACAATAAATTGAGACGACAACACCTCGGAGCTCAACTCCCCGGGACACTGCCACAACCCCTAAATGACAGGAGGCACCAAGAACAATGTTCTCATCACAAATCGATCGGAACGATTCCAAGATACCCGTGTGATCCTAAATTTTTTTAGTGAAATTTGAGAAGAGAAGAGACAAAACTCTATGCCAGGATGCCTTACCAGAGAGATGAAGGGACTGGGGAGTAAAAATAATTCCTAAACTCTCCGATATATAATTCCTAAATGACTCAAAACATTTTTATAGACTCAACTCGACAGCTAATTCGATCAAGCAGTGGGGGCTCCTAAGGTCGGGGAAGGCTCTGATTACCAACTTGTAACGCCCTCGATGCGGCTATATCTCCCACGTGTTGAAGCACAGTTTAGAGGCATAACCGCATTGAAAGGAATGTCGCAAGTGAGGTAATCTTCGCAAACAACCCATGTAATACAATAAGGGAAACGATACATAGTTGGCTTACACTCGCCACTTCACACAAATACATTAATACAGCATTACAACATCCAAATACAATCAAGGTCTGACTACAGAACCAAAATGAAAGAAGAACCCCAAAGGCGAGAAGGTCCCCGATCAACCCCAACTGGGCTCCACTACTGATCGACTAGAACGAAACAACATAAAGAACAAGATCTTCGTCGAGCTCCTCCTGAGCTTGGTTGCGTCATCTGCACGGACTCATCGGCACCTGCAAACTGGTTTTGGAAGTATCTGTGAGCCACGGGGACTCAGCAATCTCACACCCTCGCAATCAAGACTATTTAAGCTTATAGGTAAGGCAAGGTAATATGAGGAGCTGCGGCAAGCGACTAGCATATATGGTGGCTAACATACGCAAATGAGAGCGAGAAGAGAAGGCAAAAGCACGGTCAAACAACTATGATCAAGAAGTGATCCTAGAACAACCTACGTCAAGCATTACTCCAACACCGTGTTCACTTCCCGGACTCCGCCGGAAAGAGACCATCACAGTTACACACGCGGTTGATGTATTTTAGTTAAGGTCAAATTCAGGTTTTCTACAACCGGACATTAACAAATTCCCATCTGCCCATACCCGCGGGCACGGCTTTCGAAAGTTCATAACCCTGCAGGGGTGTCCCAACTTAGCCCATCACAAGCTCCCACGGTCAACGAAGGATAAACCTTCTCCCAGGACATTCCGATCAGACTTGGCATCCCGGTTCTACAAGACAACTTCGACAAGTTAAAACAAATCCAGCAACACCGCCCGAATGTGCCGACAAATCCTGATAGGAGCTGCACATATCTCATTCTCAGGGCACACTCAGATGAGACTAGCTACGAGTAAAACCAAACCTCAAGTTGCCCCGAGGTGGCCCCGCAGGCAGCTCAGTCGGACCAACACTCAGAGGAGCACTGGCCCAGGGGGGTTTAAAATAAGATGACCCTTGAGTCCGCGGAACCCAAGGGAAAAAGAGGCTAGGTGGCGAATGGTAAAACCAATGTTGGGCATTGCTGGAAGAGTTTTATTCAAGGCGAACTGTCAAGGGGTTCCCATTATAACCCAGCCGCGTAAGGAACGTAAAATCCGGGAACATAACACCGATATGACGGAAACTAGGGCGGCAAGAGTGGAACAAAACACTAGGCAAAAGGCCGAGCCTTCCACCCTTTACCAAATATATAGATGCTTTAATTAAATAAGATATATTGTGATATCCCAACAAGTAAGCATGTTCCAACAAGGAACAACATCTGCATGTTCCAACAAGGAACAAACTTCAATCTTCACCTGCAACTAACAACGCTATAAGAGGGGCTGAGCAAAGCGGTAACATAGCCAAACAACGGTTTGCTAGGACAAGGTGGGTTAGAGGCTTGGTTCAACAATATGGGAGGCATGATAAGCAAGTGGTAGGTATCGCAACATAGGCATAGCAAAAGAGCGAGCAACTAGCAAGCAAAGATAGAAGTGATTTCGAGGGTATGGTCATCTTGCCTGAAATCCCGCAAGGAAGAAGAATGAGTCCATGAGGAAGACAAACGGACGTAGTCGAATGGGTCCTCACAAACGCGACGTTATCGGTATCAACCCGAAGAAGCAACACCGGAAAGAAGCAAACAACATAGTAAACAACCATCACATAAGCATGGTACGATGCACAACCAAGTATGATGCATGTCCGGTTTAAAGAGGGCATGACATGGCAAAGTGCACAAGCAAAACTACAAGTTAAGTGGAGCTCAATATGCAATGAGTTGCATATTGACGAAACACCACAACAAGTTATTTAGTTCGATCTCGTTTATGTACCCAACAATATTAAATGTTGTTAAACATGGCAAGAGGTGGAGCAGAGGAAAACTACCTATCTAGGCAAGTTTAAATGAGGCCGGAACAACAACCAACAAGTCTGGAAACTCCTCATGTGCATATTTTAAGGTTTGGTACTGTTCTGCCCTAAAAAATATTTTAGAGTTGTTAAACATGCAAAGAGGTGAATCATAACAAAACTATACCATTTAAACAATTTAAATGGGGCCGGATATAACAAACAACAAATCCGGTAAATCCCCATGTGCATTTAGTAATTAATGCAAACAACAGTTTTAAACATTTTAATTGTTGTTATCATGATGCGGATGACATGTGCAAGTTTTATGCAATATTTATGAAAAAGTTGATAAGAGCATTTTATGAAGCATTTGTCACCGTGGTAGAAAGAAAGGGGTGCCACGACAACGAAACGGAAATGGTGCCATGGCAATATTCCGGTTCCGACAACTCGATTGAGATGCCGGTGAAAAGAAAGTGTGACGGGAGCGAGTCACGCAAGGATGGTGGGGTGATCCTGGATACCAGGTTCCCATGGGTCGACGGTGTGGCAAACAAGGGGAGACGTGTAATGACAACTCGGACACGGTGCAAACGCGGACATCACATACAACATGCATTTGTCCACGGTGGTTGGTCCGGTAGTTATACCTTCCAAGGGTGCATTTCGAGGTGGAACGAGTCGGTGCAAAGTAGAGGAAGTAGACGTTCTCGCGACGGTAGAGGAAGTAGTGGTACACGTGTCGGAGAAGGACTTGACGCATTCGATGTTTCCGAGGGCGACGGTAGGGGAACTTGGCGTTAGTGCTACACGGGTCTTTGGTGATGGTCGATGTACATGGCAAACGTAGAGGTACTATGCTTCGGTCGTCGTGGTACTTGGCGATAGTAGTGGTACAAGGGTTGTAGCCGGCCTTGTCGGTTCATCGTGTAGTCGTAAACGTTCCGTAGATGTTCATGTCGTCGAAACCGTTCGGATCTTGGAGCGATGGTAGTCGTTCACTTGACGGTCTCGACGGATTCGAAAGGGTACTTGGCGGTCTGTCGTGGTACTTGGCGATGTTCCCTGTTCAATGGTCGTTGGACTTGGCGTCCCAGCCCGTAGTCGTTCGGGCATCATGGAAGAGCTTGACGCTCACGGGGTCTCGGTCTCGACAAGAGAAGGCAGCGGGGCAACGTCCTTGACGGATGCAGCTTATGCAGAGGAACCATGGCGAGGTCGAAGGTGGGGTCTTGAGCAGGAGGTGTCCACACCTGGAGCAGAGGAGGTGGTCGACGTCGTGCACGAGGCGAGGTCGATGATGGTCGCAGGTTGAGGGTGCTGCAGGCGGGAGCGGCTGAAGATGGTGGTGGAGCCACACAGCTCGACGGAAGCAGGGGCGGCGGAGCTCGCGCATCGGGCGGTGACACTGGACGAGGAGGAGGCTTGGCAGCCGTTCTGGAGCAGGGAAGCAGAGGGGGCGACTGGCGTCGGGCCATGGGCGGCAGCAGGGGCAGGGTAGAGCAGAGGGGACGACGGGCGTCGGCGAGATGGTGCAGCAGCTGCTGCTGGCAACAAGGTCGAGGCGGGTTGGTAGCGCTGAGGAGAAGCAGGAGGAAGGCCATGGCGGAGGAAGAGCGGCACCGGGGTTTGGAGGAGGACGAGCGAGGGGATCGACGTGTAGAGGATGCAGCGTCGCGGAGAGAGCGAAGGGAGAGAGGGGATCGAGCAGGGAGAAAAAGGTCACGGGTGAGAGGAGGGTTCGAGTGCAGTGCCTCTCCTGGCGGCGCGAGGGAGGGATCGAGAGGGAGAGGTGCGCGAGGGATCGGGCTTAGGAAGGCTAGGGTTAGAAAGGAGGCTGGGCCTTAGAGGAAAATGGGCCTAGGGTTAGTAGGCGCTGGCTGAGCTAATGGGCCGACCGGGTGGCCGAGGCCCAGGTAGCTGCTGCTGCTGCTTTTCTATTTCTTCAGACAGAAAAACAAAAAGGAAATAGCAGGAAAAAAAGGAGAGGAGCTAGAGAAATATAAAAATATACTCGTGATCCTAAAAATGTGCTCTATTTAACAAAATTGGTTTGGAGATTTTTAAAGGAAGTAAAAATAATTCAAGTTTGAATTAAATTCAAACTTGAACCATTTTCAACCCTAACCAAAACAATTTCAATAGAGATGAAATTTGACAAAGAGGCTAGGTGCATGGTGTTAGAATATTGAGGCAAAGATGAACATTAAAAGAGAAGGGAACGTGACACTTGCCAAAAGAAGGAAGTAGAGGGAAGGAGAAGGTGATGAAGCAAGATTCATGCACGGAACATGCAACAACTTAATATGTATGAAAAACACACAATGCACATGATGACATGATGACTTGCAACATGATGCAATGATGAATGCAAAGAACCAAACAAATCACACGACGAAACCCGGAAACCCTGGAAGGCATCTGAAGCTCCGGTCTTGGGGCGTTACAACACTCCACCACTACGAAAGGATCTCATCCCGAGATCTAGAATGGCACCGGAGGGAAAACGGAAGAGAAAGAGAAGAAGTAAGACTAAGTTGCTTCTTTGACAAAACGAGTGAAACCAAAGAACCTTGAAGAGGTTAATCCATCTCGAGAAAAGAATACAATGGAGATAAACGAAGTTGAAAGCACTCCGTTAGAAAATAGGAACAAGGAAGAACGAATTCGGACAACACTCGAGTTGAAAAGTGATACAAGACTTGATAAAATGAAAGAGCTTGAGCAAAAGGACACAACACTCCGGTTGAAAGGATAAGCACGAATCAAACATGATCTTTACAAGACCAGAAGATGGGTTGAAGAGAGCAACATCACAATGGCTCCGGAACAAAAGAATAGAAGATAGATAATTGAAATAGAAGAATGGAGAAGAAAATGCCATCTTATGCCACAAGAGAGGTTGAAGAGGCATCTTTAGGTGAAGGGTCGAACGGAGTTGTTGGAACACCAACAACGAAAAGAATAGGCTTGATATGGTCTTATAGAAGGCATCCCAACGTTATGAGGTGACAACTTGCCACTCATGGAAAAGATTGGATTGATAACAACGAGGAGACGAGAAACTTATTTCACCGGGAGGATAAATGAAGAACTTGGATCATTTATGAGCACCACAATTAGCAATGATCCTTAGGGAAAGCTTAAGGTGAAATATAGCCCAAGATAACTCAAATGACGAGATTGATGGATTTAAAATATCTCATTCTTGATAACTTGTGAATCATGAAACACGAAGGAAAATTACCAAAAATGACATAACACCACCTCAAAAGATAAGATAGAACGAATTGGACTTTGGGATGCAAGATGAATAATGCTTGAACTCCTTTGAAAAGAATCTTGATGAGCACTTCGAGAAGGAATTAAATCCTTGATGAACCATCATGTAGAACCTCCATGAAGAACTCCGGCAACAAAAGAAATGATCAAACGGAAGGAAAGAGAGGTCGAAAAACACAAGGTGAAACCTTGTAATGCTTTAGATGTATCTTCGAGATGATATAATTGCGAGAGCTTGGAACTCCGGAAAAGAAAGATGAGCTATTGAAACCAAGAATTTGGTGAGCCTCCAGAATAAGGAATTAAACACTTGGATGAACAAGAATAAGAATTATGTTATGCTTATCCTTCACCAATTAAATTGATGGCAATGA
Organism: Triticum urartu; assembly: GCF_003073215.2. NCBI lineage: Eukaryota > Viridiplantae > Streptophyta > Magnoliopsida > Poales > Poaceae > Triticum > Triticum urartu. Next base: position 11,650 of record NW_024120594.1, read on the forward strand.
ACGGATTTAGCATATTGCTTATTCTCATAGATAGGATTAAGATGGATATAGCACAAACTTGAGAAAGGTCTTCAATGATCCACCGGTAGGATTGAAAAGAACGAAAGAGTTGATATGATAAACAAATGACGAGAAGTCTTGAATGAACCACCGTAAGAATTGATTATGAACGAAGTAAAGATAAAGAAACACCGGGAAGAATTATGAAATGAACGAAGATACTTGAGAGGATTTAGATACATGAGAACGAAGAGATCACGAGCCAAAAAGAGAATGTTTGAACGATGCACCGGTATGATTAGGAGAATGATAGCTGAAGGCTGAGAATGAATAAGTCTTCTGAAATGATGGGCTCCGGATAATCAAACTGAAAAGACTCCTGAATTGCTCCGGATAGGTGAAAAGAATATCTCGCAATCAAAAACAATTATGAGAGGATGACATGAAGCTATAGCCATGAATCTTGAAGAGAATGGAAAAGATTGAGAGCAAATCTTCTTCGATCTTCAAATGTTGAGAATACCGATGAGAAACACCACCAAGAATTATTTTGACACTCCGGAATGAAGAATGGAAAGGTTGAGCCAACGATGAAAAGAATTTGACAGATCTTGGAGAGCACTTTTGACTGATGATAAATCATTCTTACGTCAAACTTCAAAAAGAAATTTGAGAATAGCTCCGGGAAAATTAGAAGAGTCAAGTAAGATCCTGGAAAAAGACCTGTGGGTTAGGGCCCACTCAAAAGAAAACACCGTTGAACAATTTAAAAGAAAGATTGCACCGGTTGAATTAAATGGCTTGAGTGAGATAACAGACTCGAGATATCTTGAACACTCCGGAACAAATGAATAGCGAAGAGTGGATGATTATGAGGTGCACCGGCATGAGAAGGTATTTGAAACGAGGAAAAAGGATATGATCAACACCAAAGCTTGATTTGAATCCACCGGAGAAGAAAACGAGTGATGAGAGACGAACTTGAAGCTTCATTAGCATCTTCTGAGAATCAACGGATAAGAACATTGACGGAAAAGAATGGAGAGACTTCCAATCAATAAGATGGATACTCGATTAAGAAAACTGAGTCCTTGAAGAAAACAAGGGAGGGAGGGAGAGAAAACAAAGGCAACTTGGAGACGGATGAAACAAACACCGTTGTGAAGAACTGATACTTGATCTTGCGGTTGTTGAAATGATCGGATCCACTTGAAGAGAAACACACCGGTTGAAAAGAATTGACATGACAATCTCGATTATCAAGAAGGATTAGTATTCACATAGAGATATGAGAACACCTCTTAGGGAAGGTATGGAATCAACACTTGACATTGAAGCAACTCGAATACCACAACTCAAAACAAAACAAAAGGATTGGCTTGCAGAATAAGCCGGAACAAACATATGATAGAGATTTCGTCCGAAGTTTTCGTGGTGGGGCCTACACGGGCTCGATCGTACAGCACCATCATGTACAAGGCACTGCACATGACATACGAAGCGTCCCCGAGTCGGCATATCCAAGGACTCTTTAAGACACAACGAGACCACTATAAAACCAACCGTGAATAGGCGGACCACTAGACGTCGAACCCCAATTTCATATCATACATCTGTCGGAAAGATATCCTAAGATCTACTTGAATTCCCACTTATAAACTCCCAAAATTTTCCGGTTATGCAATCAGGTGTTGGGGATACAGGGGAAGCATAATTTATCACCCAAAACTAGCAAATCCTACATCCAGCTGTATCCATCCTTCAACACATAACCAAAAAAAACTTCGGAAATCGTCTACCTCAACCTTCGAAAAGCATCCGTTATACGAGTTATGGCAATACTCCCGAACTCCCGCCCCAGTACTGGGTGGCGTCAAGGTTATCTCACCAACAACTGCATACAAGAGATTTTCGATGTCGGTGAACTAAACTCAGGTATTCCAGAACTGCAACAATAAATTGAGACGACAACACCTCGGAGCTCAACTCCCCGGGACACTGCCACAACCCCTAAATGACAGGAGGCACCAAGAACAATGTTCTCATCACAAATCGATCGGAACGATTCCAAGATACCCGTGTGATCCTAAATTTTTTTAGTGAAATTTGAGAAGAGAAGAGACAAAACTCTATGCCAGGATGCCTTACCAGAGAGATGAAGGGACTGGGGAGTAAAAATAATTCCTAAACTCTCCGATATATAATTCCTAAATGACTCAAAACATTTTTATAGACTCAACTCGACAGCTAATTCGATCAAGCAGTGGGGGCTCCTAAGGTCGGGGAAGGCTCTGATTACCAACTTGTAACGCCCTCGATGCGGCTATATCTCCCACGTGTTGAAGCACAGTTTAGAGGCATAACCGCATTGAAAGGAATGTCGCAAGTGAGGTAATCTTCGCAAACAACCCATGTAATACAATAAGGGAAACGATACATAGTTGGCTTACACTCGCCACTTCACACAAATACATTAATACAGCATTACAACATCCAAATACAATCAAGGTCTGACTACAGAACCAAAATGAAAGAAGAACCCCAAAGGCGAGAAGGTCCCCGATCAACCCCAACTGGGCTCCACTACTGATCGACTAGAACGAAACAACATAAAGAACAAGATCTTCGTCGAGCTCCTCCTGAGCTTGGTTGCGTCATCTGCACGGACTCATCGGCACCTGCAAACTGGTTTTGGAAGTATCTGTGAGCCACGGGGACTCAGCAACATCACACCCTCGCGATCAAGACTATTTAAGCTTATAGGTAAGGCAAGGTAATATGAGGAGCTGCAGCAAGCGACTAGCATATATGGTGGCTAACATAAGCAAATGAGAGCAAGAAGAAAGGCAAACGCACGGTCG
>NW_024120595.1:0-11700 GCF_003073215.2 Triticum urartu
GACATAGATAAACAAATATGCATGTAATGATTCTCAAAACACAAACAATATGTGTGATAAATCTCCTTTACTTTTTGCTTGTAGTCTCGTAGTGCTATCGCCAAAAAGAATCGTGCCAATGCAGTACCTCATACATCTGGCAGCAAGAGTCATGCCCGTGTTGCCAATGAAATGGTAAAAAAAATTACCCCAATTATAAATGATATGCCACTTTGATTCAGTGACTAATGCATATTGAAATAAATAAATGATTGTAGGCTGTCAAACTTGGGCATGATCCTCGGAGAGATGAAGTTTATATCGAAACACATACATGCAAGAAAGGGGAAAGGAAAGGGAGTTATGTGCCGCAGGCAGAAACAACAATTGTATGTCTCTTTTGCCATGCTTTTTCAATATTGCTCAGAATTGTAGAAGTAGAATTTACAGAGCTCGTAAATATCATTTTGCAGAAAGAACTCATAGAGAATGCTGAAAAGCACCCTGAATGGAAGGAAAAGAGCATTCAAGAAGGTGATCTGTTTGCACGCGTATGTGGAATGAAGGAGCCCAGGGGTCGTGTCCGTGTGTTAGGTCTAGGTCCAACACCTCAAGATTTGGGCACACCGGGTACACGGGGTAAATTGAGCACAAGAGTTCTAGTTGAAATGCAAGGGCGTCGAAAAGCTGAAAATCGCTATAACATGCTCCAGGGGCATGTGCAACAAATGGAAGAAAGAGTGAACCAAATGGAATTGATGTTAGCTTCACAAGGAAGGCATAATCTGGAAACTCCTAGCTCGCAGCATGGTTCCAATTCTCGACAAGTAATGAACTATTTCCACATCCTTTCAATGCATCATTAATCCATCTTGCATGCACTAACTCTATTTCCATATTGTTGTCTCGTAGAACTCCGGAGCTGAAGCTGAGGAACATAATGACGCTGAAGAAGATGTTGAACAGGATGATGAAGAGCCATTTGTTCAAAGAAGAGTTGTTGCAAAGCACCCTGCAAGAAGCTCATCAACCTATGAAGATGAAAACCTTGTAATCTTCACATCCTTACCTATATGTTTAAATTCTGTTTTGTTTTCATGTTTCTAAAATAATCATTGATTCAGATTGGTATGGATGTGCTTCTTTATGCATGGACTGGTCCTGAAACTCCTGTTGCCAAGGCAACAATTATCTCAGTTGACCCAGACACTATTGTGGGCGGAGAGACCCTTGGACCAGGAACTTATGAGGTTCCTGTCAATGTTGCTATTGGAAGAGATGCTACGGTGCCTTATGAATATGACGATTTACAAATTATTGCTGATGCTATCACAAGGTCCATTGCATGGCCATCTAGCAAGGTAATCACCAACAATATGTCTTTTGTCCACTTATCTCAAATTGTTTGATATGTGATATTGACTCATGATCACTTTGCTAGATGAAACCCTATAAACCAGGGGCATCTTCCTCATCCCGCCGCTAAGGTATATTTGAATCATGAGCTAGTATTTATTTTTTAAAACCAGGGACCGAAATGAACTTAACCAGAACCTTGTATCTTCTTCTTCTTACATGGTGATGGTCTATAATTGTTTTGGTTATTCTCTTCTTCTAAAGTTTGGCTAAGTTAATGTACAGTTCCTAGCTTACATGGTTTAGCAGAATTAGAAGGAAATAATAATGTTATGCAAAAGTTGGCTTTGGTACAGTTCTACTTGCCACATGCCTAGAGGAGCTGGCTGGCACAAATTTCTAGTTGCTCTCCAGCACCAACCAAACTAGCCTGTAGTGCTCTGCACAGTAAAGCATATATTTTGAACTAAAACTGGGAGTCTGGACATGCTAAAATGTTGCCTTATGTCTAGATGATGGAAATTTAACTTAACTCTGTTGCCTTGTGTTTCTCCCAGTACACCTCTGTATTGCTCCTATTTCCTGAAACATACTACATGGTCACGTTGCATCGATGCTTTATTATGTCAAATGAAATAGAGATCTAATTAGCACATGTTGTGGCATTATTCTTAACTTGCCCTATTTTTTGTAACACTAAAATCCCCCAGTTTTTTTATTGCCAATTGCCATAGTGCTTTATAAAATTATCATTATTGCCATTGTCTCTGAATGCATGCACACCGGGGACATTTTTATTCTTTGTAGGAAATACATACAGAAGGGTCAGGAAGTAACCAGGAAGATGCCAGTTTGCATCAGCTACAGATTTTCTGTAATGGAGCAAAACCAATGTGTCTTTTAGGTCTCATTATGTAAACCTATATGGCATCTTGTCATCTGGGTATTTATCTTGTCATCTGGGTATTTTGTGTAATGGAGAAAACAATGAATCTCGGACATGCATCTATCATTTTGTAAACCTATCGGGCGATTCGGTCACAAAACCATAAATGTTTCCTTCACTCTTGAGAAGTAATTATTATGTTATTCTTCTTTGGTCATGATTTACTATTTTCAAAGCACATGCAAGTTACTATAATTTGACTGATATCATGTTGTACTGAGATATGCGACTTGATTGACATTGTATTGTGTAAGACAGATGGGAAATCAAGGGTTTAAATATTGCTCAGCTAAACAAAATGTTGACAAATTGTTGGTTGGCAAAACAGAACATCGTCTCATTGTTGGTCGGCAAAGGGTCATGCTAGTACCAATGGAAAGTTGGTCGGCAAAAAGGATAGCATCGCACAGTTGGTCGGGAAAGTTTCAGGACAAGGACAACAGAAAGTCGGTCGGCAAATATTATACTATCAAACAGTCGGTATGTCGTCAGACCTTGTTTTCCCGACCAACTTGTTTGTTAGGGATGTGGTGCTGTGGTGTAGTGATGGCGGCGCAAAAGACTTCCTTGCAACTCTCTCCCTCGCCGCGTCGACGACCTTCCTGCGGCGCTCGAGATCACGAAGGATCTGGTCGTGCAACGCCAAGGCCAAGCACTGCGCCATGCCAGCGGGCATGCTGATGGTTGCGGAGGAACGACAGGAGGGCCCGATCGGCGAGCAGGGTGCTGTGAGTTGCCGGGCAGCGGCCCTAGCTCCTAGCTAGGCTTATATCCAGTGGGAGCTCACTGAGGTGGAGTCGAACTTAACGAGGGAAGCGTGCGTGCCAAGCAGTGCGTGAACCAGGAGCGATGCGTGTACGTACACGAACTCTGTAGTGTTTCCGAGCCTTGTTAGGTGTAAAATTGCCACTAAGAGCATCTTCAATATAGCATGTGTATATTTGGATGTTTATATATTTATATAGACAATGGTCTAAAAAGATTTTCTCATACACATCCAGTTTTACAGCAGAACGTCTATATTCTCTCTTCTATATTTTAATATTATTTTGTAACTACCATTTTAGCAGTGATTCAACAATTTACTTATTGCATCTGCAAAAAATTGGCAGAAATTTCATATGACAAACATCACCTAAGTAGCAGCAACAATATGATCAACAATGTCTTGGATAAATAGCATCAGCAACAAAATTTAGCATGCACACATATTTAGCAGAGAGCTGCTATACACAAGACGTTTTTGGACGATGCATGAATGATGCTCCACATCCAGCCATTGAATCAGAGAATAAAGTGCTTCACATCCATCTGATTGTGAATCGTGCACACATCGTGCATGGAGTGTCATCTGTCTAGTATTTTTGTATTTAGCAACAGCAGCATACAGGGGCTGCAGTTGAGGATGTGCATTTTTGAACATCGTCCACGCATGGACATTGTGAAGGTGGATTTAGAGGATGTGCATGTTTGGACACCCATTTACACGAGGACGCCTGTTTTGGCCTCATGTTGTGGAAAACTAGTATAGACGTCCATATAGACAAGCTATTGGAGATGCTCTAAAACCGTTGGCCTGCATACGTGAAGAGCCAAATCATCGGGGTGCAAAAAAATTGCCACTACAATACGTTGGCATATTTACACTCGATCCTTGTTTACTTGGTGTCATCTTGAACTCGCAAAACTTTCATACTACGAGCATCTCTGATAATTCCCATAAAAACTCCCCCTGAAAGTAGTTTTATCGGGTGCCCTTTTGATTAGCAAATCCGAGCTAATTTTTTAAAATAATTCATTTTTATTAATTTACAGAAATAATACATGGTTTAGATATATTTCACAAATAATACGGCATCATCTTCGGGCAAGACGACTGGAACTAATCATCTTACTGGTAGATGATTAGTGTCCAGTCGTCCTCCCTGAAGATGACTGGACAATCGGCTGAAAAAGGGCTTCCAGTCGTCCTCCCTGAAGCTGACTGGACAGTCGGCTGAAAAAGGGCTTCCAGTCATCCTCCCTGAAGATGATTAGCTCCAGGCAACCTTCCTGAAGATGATTAGCTCCATTCATCCTCCCTGAAGATAATTAGCTCCAGTCATCCTCCCTGAAGATGATTGGAACATAACAGTGTTCCCGGGAACCCTCTCCTACCAAACCTGCCTTCGAGAAAAAGGCATGTGCAAAACATCTAAAGTTTTGAAAACCTTTTTGGGAAGACAAAAAGCAAATATAAAATAGATCACTAGAGCTTCAAGAACCGAAGAGACGAGTGTGAGCCACCCCCCCATCAATCCAGTAACCCAACCAAGGACATATCTTCGGAAGATGTACGTCTATGATGGGGGCAAAGGCAGAGGTTGGTAGTTTTGCGGGTGACAGAGGCAAACCTAAGTATAGTAGAGGAAAGGATTCATGTTAGCATGTCACGGTCATGGCAATTAGCAAGGTCAATGCATGTTGTGTGTGGATTGGAAGATATGCAATTTTACGAAAGTTGATTGAGAGGACAGTTATGAGGGCAAAGTCATCAAGGAACACTTTAGGGTGAGTGCGGCAACAATGAGTGTATCATTCACGTATTGTAGGGTGAGCGAAGGTTTTGTAGCAGTGTTTGACAGAAGATTTGACGTACGAACACTTATTCCACTATACATTGCAGCAGGGCGGCAACAATAATGAAATGATGACGGGAACAAAAGGGGTGGCGGCAAAGAAGTTGGCGGAAACATAAGGGTTGGCGGGAAAGATGATGGCTGGAACAGAAGGGTTGGCGGGAAAGGCAGGTTTGGCGGGAAAGGGTTCTCGGGAACACAGTTATGTTCCAATCATCTTCAGGGAGGATGACTGGAGCTAATCATCTTCGGGGAGGATGACTGGAGCTAATCATCTTCAGGAAGGACGACTTGGAGCCCTTGTTCAGCCGACTACCCAGTCATCTTCAGGGAAGACAACTGGACACTAATCATCTACCACCAAGACGATTAGTTCCAGTCGTCTTGCCCGAAGATGACGCTGTATTATTTGTGAAATATATCTAAACCGTGTATTATTTTTGTAAATTAATAAAAATGTATTATTAAAAAAATTAGCCAAATCTGATACATGTACATGTACATGTGTAAATTAACAATATAAGGCAGAATTTTAAGGTTCCTTGTGAATGGTCTCAGAAAAAGAATAAATTCCTTGTTAATACAAGTAGTTTACCATCATGCCTACTAAGTTAGAATTTAACATACAACCGTTATCAAAAGAACAGACGTCTTCATCAGCCCACAAGAATACTCCCCTTTAGCACATGTCTATGTGCACCAATGCAGATATCCACATATGCCCATGTCGTGTGCCACAACGGGTCACACGCGCCATGTACATGTTTGTGCCACTGACCCGCACACGCCCGTGTAACCCCAAGGCTTGGCTCGAATACCATTTGTAACCCCCTAACCATAGCCACCATTCCCAGCTGTTGCACCTAACAGGGTCTAGACTGTCCCACAGGCTAACATTAGTTTTTTCTATGCAGTTTGTCTTCATTCGTGCGCAATGGGGTCAACTTTATAGTCGGTCACTCATCCTCAAATCGCTTCAAGCATGGTTAACTTTGGGATTCTTTGCAAATGGGCTGCTGAAAAAGAAATTTCTTATTGATATGAGTAATCTATCACTCCTATTAGTTCAGGATGTCAGGGTCATGTCGAGAGAAAGTCTACGGCAATGACCAAGTCAAAATCATGCACCCAATCCCACATTAGAGACCTCAATTGATTGAGAAGGCAACAATCCTAGGCAACTTAGTGAATTAAACGATTAATATGCGCAAAAACAAAAAAAAATAAACAGCTGCTACCGTGTAGCATGAAGAGGGAGGATCCAAGGAGGAACATATTAGTAACAATAAACGTGGTGACATTCTGACAACTATTGAGTATATTAGCAATTTTTTGATTGAATTAATAAAGAGAACAATCATGAGCATGGCATTGATAGTATTAAACACATACTGATATTTGATCACATAAGGACATACTAGATGAAAAGAAGAAAGATCTACACAAATAGCTAGTGCGGCCAACACATATATATAATAGGAGCGCGGTAAATGAGTTATACCCTCGAGTCGGTCAGGTCGAAGCCACGGTCGCGACAGCCTCAGTGGACATGTTGATAACGAAGGCGACAAGGGCACAAACGAATGGCGGCATGTAGTCGCGTAGGAGATGCTCCCCGAAAACTTAATCGTCCTTCTCCCGGTGCAGGATTGCAAATGGCGGGGTTTTGGAGGCCTGTTGTCCTATACAATTGTTCACGCCGTGGGTGGAATGGGATTGCCGATGGCAGCAGCAGTGATAACATAGATCTGAGCTCGACTTGGCTCATTCATGAAACACCACGCGCGCAAGGAGCTCTTGGAGTCCAAAACTTCTTCCAAATTTTGGGGTGTACTAAACTTCCCACCACCTATCCTTGTTACCCACCTGGGTCCTTAGAGATTTTCTGAAATTGTTATATGTGCCTATAGCTCATACTAAGTTCAACAACACAGAAACTCCACCATGCTCAGAAACATCATTGAAGATCTAAGTCTGCCTCAAAATACAGGGTTCTTCAGAATGGAAGCTCCAAGCTAGTTGAACATTTAAAGTTCGAGTTGTTTGGATAACCTCTAATAGATTATGTCAAAATTGGATAAATGCCATGTGTTCGAGACATAGAACTATTAAAATTATTTCGAGATCTATACCTATGATACATCCACGGGAAGTTATTATCTTGTTAGTAATTATGTCAATAATTTTTATGGGTGACTATTTCTCAATCCATTTAGAAATAGTTATATGATGGATATCTTATTTTGTGAGAGTACGCTGAAGCGTATCATATCTTTATAGAAGGATAGAAGGGTTTTACAAGATTGCTAGAGTACAATCACAAGCTGATTGGGAGGCAATAGACGACCACACCAAATTAGATTTTAAGCTACTCTCTCACACAACTGATGTATTTCTCCCAAGGGTCTCCATGCAAAGCTTGTAGCAAGCCACAATCTGTCTGACAAGCCTTTCCTCATTGTCTTGTTGTACAATGTTAGAGAAGACTCGAGCATTCCGTTGCTTCCATACTTCCCATCAAATGATCACAGATAGCGATTCAAAATATCTCCTCCTATCCATAGGACAGATGACACGCACATGAATGCACCAGTCCAAAGGCCTGTCCAATGTGCTCGGTGCTCCCACCATGGGGAATATCTCTTTGAAACATGCCCACCACACATACCTTTCATAAACACATTGGATGAGTATGTGGTCAACCGTGTCCTGGTTTTACAGGCATAGGTAGGAATGCACCATGCTGTCCTATAGCCCATGTCAAACTCGTCGATCCGTCGTCCGGATGCGATATTGCTGAGCTAGCCAGGCACATATTTTACAGGTTAAAGGCACCTTGGTTATCCATAGCCATGGAGCATCGAAGCAGGTGGATCCTTGGCAGAGCATGCTATAGGTGGATTTCGTCGTATATACTCCAGACTTACTTCAGTTCTTCACAAACATACCCTCCTGCTGCATATTACAGTCCACTACGGCTACGCATCCCAGAGTTTGATGTACTGGACCATGTCGCGCATGCTAAGAGCACCTCGGATGTCTCCAACCCAATCATAGTTCATCCAACTCTCAGCCACTGATCACCTTTTTACAGTGCTAGCCTTGACTTTGACCCAAACCAAAGGAGCAATCTCGCAGGTCGTACATCCATTGATCCATCTATCCTTCCAGAAAAGTGCTTTGTTCCCATTTCCGACTTGAACTTGGGCGAGACTATAGAAGATTGCGCTAGCCTTAGGATCCAGGATTAGGCTGAGCCCTTTCCAAGGCTTGGATGAGTCCATGTGAGGCAACCACTCCTAGCTTGCACATAAAGACATCCCATGTAACTCGATGTTCCGGAATCCGAGCACTCCAAATTTCTTTGACTTGCATACCTGAGGCCAGGCCACCAAACATTGTCCTCCATGCACTTGATATGATGCTACCCAGAAGAATGCCCGCAGCCACTTATCAAGTTTTTGCAGCGCCCACTTTGGTGCATCAGAGACTAGCAGGCGGTGCGTGGGTCTACCAACCATAATTGAATCCATGAGTACCAGCCTCCCAGCTCTAGTGACCAATCCTCTCTGCCAAGATGGCGCGTACTTCCTAATAGCATCTAATACTGGTTGCCACTTGTCCTTTGTGAGCTGGTCCAAAGCTAGCTGCAGCCCCAAATATCTGCAAGGAAAGGACCCAATGGGGCAACCGAGGGTAGTGGTAGTTCGATGCTCATCCCCGTCCGTGCATCTGATCATGGTAGCAGAAGATTTCCCGTAGTTGATGCGGACACAAGATGCTTCTCCAAATATTTCTAGAATGTGTTTGATGCACATAAGGTCATTGCTCTATGGCTTGAGGAATAGCACCACATCATCAACATAAACAAACAAGCGTTGAATCTTGGAGATCCAAGTAATGGGCTCATGATGTCAGAGTCCTCCGCCCACCCAATCAGTGCCATGAGAGTGTCCATTGCCAACACAAAGAGCATTGGTAAGATCGGATCTCCCTACCACATGCCTTTAACGTACTGTATCTTCCTCCCTGAACGTCCATTAACCAGAATCCTCGTGCTCGCTGAAGATAGCAGGATAGAGATCCAATGCTGCCAAACAGTATCGAATCCTTTCTGCTGCAGCATCTCAAGTAGGAAAGACTAAGACAAGGAATCGAATGCTCGAGAGATGTCCAATTTAAGCATAGCACCTTTGATTTTCCTCTTGTTTAGCCTATGGCAATCTGCCTGATCAGAAGGAAGTTGTCATGAAGATTTTGTCCTTTGATGAAGGCCAATTGGATAGCCGCCACCAACTGTCCCAGTCTAGGTCTCAGTCTATTAGCCAAGACTTTGGCATACTATGCACCAAGCTAATGGGTCTAAAGTCCCCAACCAGCAAGGCATCTGGCTTTTTCGGAATAAGAGTGATAAGTGCATGATTCAGCATGGCAAACCATCACCAGTGTACAACTTATGAAAAACTATCGTTATATCATGCTTTACAATAGCCCAAGCTTTCTGAAAAAAGCAAGCTATGAAGCCATCTGGGCTAGGCACTCGATCAGGTGGCATGTCGATGATTGCCTGCCAGATCTCCTCCTCTGAGAACGTGCCCTCCAGCTCATGCAAATCCATCCTCTCCATATTCAGAAACTCTAGATTGATAGAGTGCTCATGATTGTTCAAGATTCCTAGTCTGATCATACGCCTCAAAGAATGCCTCCTCCTTATATTGCTGATCAGTATAAGTGATGTCGTTGGCCTAGATAGAGGGTATGATATTTTTTGTGCATCTTCCATTGACCACAAGCTGGAAAAGTTTGGTGTTGGCATGTCCCTCCTTGAGCCAGCGAACACGGGAGCGTTGGCATGCGATTTTTCTTTCTAGTGAGGCCAAGCCTAGAAAAGCTAGCTTAAGCCTGCCTCTTAACCATAGCTCACCGACAGAGAGTTTCCGTGACTCCATAGCCACATCAAGCCACAAGATAACCGTATTGGCGATGGCTATTTGAAGTTTAAAGTGCCCCACCTTTCTCTATCCCCAGGCTTGTAGAGAAAATGTTGTGTTACTCAACAACACATCCAGACGCTTGCATGGCCAGTGATAAGACAACTACAAGTCCAAGCCTCGCGATCTGCCTCCTCAAAGCCCTCCATCTTGCACCAAACCATCTCAAATCGAAACCTCCTCTTTGGTTGGTAGGTACTATAGAGAGAAAGCAAAAGGGGCGCATGGTTAGAGACCGAGTGGACAAAGCTTGCAAGATATTGTCAGGCTGTAGGAGTTCCCAATCAATCGACACAAGGACTCTGTCGATCTTGGTTAGTGTGGGTGTATCCCTTTCGTTGCTCCATGTATATCGTCGGCCATGCATGTAAATCTCGTTTAATTCATGTGCGTCCACAAACGCAAGGAATCTATTCATAGTACGACGATCCATATTAAGGTTTCTTTTCTCGGAGGCTCTCAATATCATATTGAAGTCGCCAAGCACGAGCCACGGTCCAGAGCATGCAACATGATGAGCCCTAAGATACAAGAGGAACTAGGCTTTGTCAGGAAAGTTCTGCGACCCATAGACTGAAGGAAATATGCCCTAGAGGCAATAATAAAGTTATTATTTATTTCCTTATTTCATGATAAATGTTTATTATTCATGCTAGAATTGTATTAACCGGAAACATAATACATGTCTGAATACATAGACAAACATAGTGTCACTAGTATGCCTCTACTTGACTAGCTCATTGATCAAAGATGGTTAAGTTTCCTAACCATAGACATGAGTTGTTATTTAATCAATAGAATCACATCATTAGGACCATGATGTGATTGACTTGACCCATTCCGTTAGCTAAGCACTCGATCATTTTTGTTTACTGCTATTGCTTTCTTCATGACTTATACATGTTCTTATGACTATGAGATTATGCAACTCCCGAATACTGGCGGAACACTTCGTGTGCTACCAAACGTCACAACGTAACTGAGTGATTATAAAGGTGCTCTACAGGTGTCTCTGATGGTACTTGTTGAGTTGGCATAGATCAAGATTAGGATTTGTCACTCCGATTGTCGGAGAGGTATCTCCGGGCCCTCTCGGTAATGCACATCACTATAAGCCTTGCAAGCAATGCAACTAATGAGTTAGTTGCGGGATAGTGCATTACGAAATGAGAAAAGATACTTGCTAGTAACGAGATTGAACTAGGTATTGGGATACCGACGATCGAATCTCGGGCAAGTAACATACCGGTGACAAAGAGAACAACGTATAGTGTTATGCGGTTTGACCGATAAAGATCTTCGTAGAATATGTACTCCCTCCGTTTTTATTTAGTCCGCATATTAGCTTTGGTCAAAGTCAAGCTTTGTAAACTTTGAAAAAGTTTATAAACAAAAATGTTAACATATACAATAATAAAGAAATGCCATTGGATTTATTATTGAATGTACTTTCACATCATATAGATTTGTTATGGTAAATGTTTATATTTTTTTCTATAAACTTGGTCAAACTTTACAAAGTTTGACTTTAGTCAAACCAAATATGCGGAGTAAATAAAAATGGAGGGAGTAGGAACCAATATGAGCATCCAGGTTCCGCTATTAGTTATTGATCGGAGACATGTCTCGGTCATGTCTACATAGTTCTTGAACCCGTAGGGTCCAAACGCTTAAAGTTCTGTGACGATCGGTTTTATGAGTTTATATGTTTTGATGCACCGAAGGTAGTTCGGTGTCCCGGATTTTATCACAGACATGATGAGGAGTCTCGAAATGGTCGAGACATGAAGATTGATATATTGGAAGCCTA
>NW_024120596.1:0-11411 GCF_003073215.2 Triticum urartu
GAAACCCTAGCAATACCAAACCCAACTAGACGTAGGCTTTTACCTTCATCGTAAGGGGCCGAACTAGTATAAAAATTCTCTCGTGTCCTTTGTCCCGATTAACCCCTTTAAGCTTCCTAGTGCGATGGCCCTACGACTAAGTCCTTGCTCTAGGACATCTGCCATGACAATTCCACGACACATCTGCATGAATGTGGCTCTAGCGTTCTTCAAACCGAATGGCATAGTGACAGAACAGAAGCACCCAAATGGGGTGATGAAAGCTGTTTTTATCTCATCGGGTCTGTACAGACGGATCTGATGATACCTGGAATAGGCGTCCAAAAAGGACAAACGCTCACACCCCACAGTCAAGTCGACTATTTGGTCGATGCGAGGGAGAGGAAAGTGGTCCTTCAGGCAGGCCCGATTGATATGCTTGAAGTCAATGCACATGCGAAGTGAGTCGTCCTTCTTAGGAACCATGACAACATTAGCTAACCACTCGGAGTGGTAAATCTCTCGAATAAACTCAGCTGCCAGGAGCCGAGCCACTTCTTCACCGATTGCTTTTCTCTTCTGTACGGCGGACCATCGCAGATGTTCTTTAACCGGTTTTACTTTTGGGTTGACTCGCAAACGATGCTCAGCCAGTCCCCTGGGAACACCTGGCATGTCAGAGGGTTTCCATGCAAAGATGTCCCAGTTCTCACGGAGGAACTGGGTGAGCGCTTCTTCCTATTTGGAATCGAGTGTTGTGGAAATGTGAGTCGGAGCAGCATTGGGATCAGTCGGGTGAATATGAATCGGTCTCGTTTCGCCGGACGACTGAAATGTTGAATCCATAGCAGGCTTCTTAGCTCGCAGCAAATCACTCGGATCTGCATTTTTTTGATACTCCTGCAATTCAACTACTGCCATCTGTACATCGGCGATCTTCGAGCCCTTCTGGAAGCACTCTTCTGCCTTCTTTCAATTGCCAGCGATAGTGATCACCCCTTTAGGACCAGGCATCTTCAATTTGAGGTACACGTAACATGTCCGAGCCATAAATCGTGCATAAGCTGGCCTGCCCAGAATAGCGTGATAAGCACTCTGGAAATCCACAACTTCAAATGTCAACTTTTCTTTGTGGTAATTCTTGGAATCACCAAAAACTACATCAAGGGCGATCTGACTGAGTGACGCGGCCTTCTTGCCAGGAATAACTCCATGGAAACTCATATTGCTTTCACTGAGTCTGGACATCGGAATGCCCATTCCTTTCAACATCTCTGCATACAATATATTCAGACCACTACCACCATCCAACAGAACTTTAGTCAATCGAATTCCTTCGACTACTGGGTCGACCACCAACGCTTGCCTCCCAGGGGTAGCTATGTGCGCTAGGTGATTGGACTGGTCGAATGTAATGGCAGTCTGAGACCACTTCAAATAACTGGGTGTCACCGGGGCGACCATGTTCACTTCTCTGTTGATGAATTTCAGTCGACTCTTGCTCTCAACATCAGCAAAAATCATCAGAGTGGAATTTACGTGGGGATAACCATCATCGTCCTCCTCCTCATCCTCAACTTTGTCTGCTTCCTTCTCCTTTTCATTGGGCTGATTCTCTCAGAATTACTGGATTAGGAGTCGACACTGTCGAGTGGTATGCTTTGGGTAAATGAAATTACCCTCTTCATCTTTCTTGGTGTGAATGTGGCATGGTAAATCCAGCACATCATTTCCATCTTGATCTTTTACTTTCTTGGGGTTCCACGGTCCTTTGGGTTTCCCCTTGAACTTCCCTTGAGTCACGGCTAAGGCTTCACCAGGAGTGGCTGGCTCGGCCTTGCGCTTCTGCTTCCGACTAGAGTTTCCTCCTCCAGTTTCCTGGGTGACTGTTTTGTGCATGCCACTCCTGATCCGGTCTTCTTCTTCACCATTGGCGTACTTGGTGGCAATCTCCATCATCCGAGTCAGAGTCATATTTCCCGTCCGGCCGAACTTCATATTTAACTCCCGATACTTAACGCCTTCTTTGAAGGAACAAATTGCTTGGTGATCTGACACATTCTCCACTGCGTGGTGCAACGTGATCCATCTCTAGATATAATCCCTCAAAGTTTCATTCGGGTTCTGAACGCAACACTGTAATTCTGTCAACCCTGCTGGCCGCTTGCAAGTACCTTCAAACGTCCTGACAAATACTCGAGCAAGATCTTCCCAAGTATAAATACTACCAGGTGCTAACTGATTCAGCCATGCTCTGGTCGAGCCCTCCAACATCAGAGGAAGGTGTTTCATGGCCACTTGATCATTGCCGCCACCAATCTGAACAGCCACTCGGTAGTCTTCAAGCCAAGTGTCAGGCTTGGACTCACCGGTGAACTTACTGACTCCAGTCGCCAACCTGAAGTTGGGGGGAATCACTGCAGCCCTGATGGCTCTGCTGAAGCACTCTGGACCTGAGACATGCACTCTGCTGCTGGTTGGTAGATCTCTATCATGACCTTCTCGGTGAGCTCTGTTTCTGTTGACCAAGCCCTAAACGAGAATAGATCTTCCCTTCGCTGCGAAGAGAGGGGTTCGGGGCGGTACTATTCATGAACACGCAACGGATTGCCGCCCCCATCGCCTCCGTCTTCATGGGTGAAGCCAGGAGGACTGCGTGGTCCATTGACCATCAAAACTTCCGCCGCAGGGTCGCTGCTGTCGCACTCGGACACAACGGAGCCAGTCGACAGATCGAACAGGCCGTATAGAGTTTCGTCGGGCTTGATTGCCGCGACTTGGGGGGTGGCCGACTGGCGAGCCACCGCATGCTTCACCCATCGCTGAAGCCTCGATCGACCAGAACATTTGTTCCAGTGGGCTGCAGGGAGGGGGAAGCTACAGGAGCCGATCGATATTGGGTTGACGGCTGCTGCAGGAGGACGCCACGGACGCACGCGCGAAAGTGCGTTGCCCCGCGGACGGGGAGTGCGTCGACATCGAGTGGAGCCTCCTGAAGCCAAGCGGAGTCGTCGGCGACAAACACGAGCGCGCCGAGACGGATCTCCATCGCGGCCCTCAGCCAAACCTCCGCCTGAAACCATGATGAAGGGGATCGGAAAAATTGCAACTTCTCAAACAAGTCGCTAAGACACCAGCCCCACGGTGGGCGCCAACTGCCGTGGTTCTAAGTCTGACAGTAGAATGGGGGGTAGGAATGTAGAGGCAAGATCCTAGCTATGGATGAGTTGTACACGCGAGTTTTACGAGTTCAGACCCTTCTCGGAGGAAGTAACAGCCCTACGTCTCGGAGGCCGAAGGCAGTCGACTGGATTATATGCGTGCATGTTACAGGGGGTGCAAACCCTTGTCCCAAAGGAGGGGGGTGGCTTATATAGAGTGCGCCAGGACCCCTCCCGCCCTCAGTTACAAAGGGTTTAAGGTACATAAAGATGAAGATGTTACTGATAACGCCTGTAATAAAGGTACATAATGACCATTAAGGCTATGACTTAATTCCTGACCGTTGCAAAGTGGAGTGGCTCTAGATCTTTTGGTAGTCGAGTGATTGTCCATACGGTCGAGTGTCTTCAAGACTGTCGAGTGGAACATAGCTTCATGGTCGAGTGGATGATGATTTTTCTTCGACTGCTTCTGGTTCTTTTAGAGATGTCCTTGGGGAGGGTATCTTGGACAGATCCATGACCCTACCCTAGGTACATGGCTTCATCAGCTAGTACTAGCTAGCTACCATCTCTTTAATTCTAGTTTCAATACCATTATCATGATTGATTAATTATTATCTGATTGAATTCTATTATCGTAAAGGCCCTGAAGCAGGCGTCGGGGACTAATTTATGTGCATACTACGTTTGCGAGAACATTCGCATGATGACGTCTGAAGAGAGTAGAAATGATAGAGAGCAATGGGTACGTTTGCCAGAACACTATTCACAATTTTTACATCATTATCTAATATATGTATATATATACACACACAACTAATACATGCATATATTGATTTGCTTCTTTAAAGATGAAGGAGATGCGGGACAAGCTCCTACTGGAGGATCGCGTACGAGCAATTCAAGAGGAAATAGCGGGATTTTTGCTCGACCAGGTCATAGATCACAAAGGAGAATACTATTGCAAACTTTAATGCCCCATGTAATGATATGCAAATTGTAGGAGAAATTTTATATACCAAATTGTATATATATACATGTGTATGTGAATGGTCCTGCGAGAAATTCGATGATATATATAAACATATACATATTCATATACATATACATATACATATATATATGTATATGTATATGTATATGTATATGTATATATATATAACGTGTACAATATTTAGTAGCGTAAAATATGTTTGAAATGAAAAAGAATTAAATGGAAAACACAAAACTAAAAGGAAAAATAAATCATAAACCCATAAACCCCTAAACCTTTTAGTCCCAGTTGGTGTAACCAACCGGGACTAAAGGCCCCAGCCTCCCGGCGTGGGCTCGTGCCACGTGGTGGTTGCAGAACCGACACTAAAGGCCCTTACGAACCGGCACAACAGCCCGATTCTGCACTAGTGGTTGGCTCCAACAATTCTCATTGGTCTCAAACCAATGAAATGCGTGAAGATGATCATGTTGAGTGGGAGGTGGACGAGGATGGTGAGGGTATCATCAATGCACCGAAAAGGTGACTACACCATGGACGAAGACATCTTGCTATGCAATACATGGTTGCATGTGTCTATGGATGCCAACATTAGAGGGGACCAAAGTAGAGATGCATATTGGGACCGGATGAAGGAGCACTTTGATTTACACAACAAGAGTGGAATTGACCGCACGGGTAGATCTATTCGCTCCCGGTGGTCGACAATCAACAAAGATTATCAAAGGTGGGCGGCGGAACTTAAGGCGGTTAACACAATAAACTCAAGTGGCATTAATGATAGAGATAGGGTAAGTGTCATTTCTTTATGTTCCTTCCATGTTCATCCTTCTTTTTTGGTGTTTCAAGTGCTAACTTGTTCTTTTGTTTGTAGGTCACTATTGCAGAAAACTTATTTCAAGGAGAAGAGAAGAAGACCAAGAAAGGGAAGGTCAAGAAAGGGAGACCATTTGTGTTGGCCCATTGCTACAATGTGTGGAAGGATGAAGAGAAATGGAAGCCCTGCGATGACCAAGAGGAGAGCAAGAAAAGCAAGGCAACTATTGATTTGGATGATGAGGAGGAGGAGGCATCAAGTGATGGCGGCAAGAGAAGCCCTACACCAAACTCGGAGGAGATGATGATTTAAACAATGTTATGGAATCTATTGTGAAGGCACGAAAGGAAACAAACGAGGTGAGGATGATGACAAGGAGCCAAGATGTGGCGGCCGAGGAGAGGAGGGTGGCTGCCAAGGAGAGGAAGGTGGCATTGGAGGAGAAGAAATTGGCCATGGAGGAGCGATCTAGAGTATTGAAATGGGTGAAGGACTTGTTCTTCATGGACACATCTAAACTCGATGATAGGCAAAAGGAGTACATCATTCTTTCCCCTGAAGAAGTCTTGGTCCAAAAAGAGACACGGCCATGGGAGGCATGAGAGCTACCAATGGGAGGCATGGGTGGCATGGGTGGCTTCGGAGCTACCATGGGAAGCACGGGAGCACCTACGGGAGGCATGGGTGGCTTTGGAGCTACCATGGGTGGGTGGGAGGCATGGGTGGCTTCGGAGCTACCATGGGAGGCATGAGTTTTGGGTCTCTCGTGAGAGGTGTGGGAGCACCTCCGGGTGACATGGGTGGACGCATGTCTTCCGGTGTGCCTCACATACCTTCGCATTATCCCGTTGGAGATCTTACGAACACCATCCGAGCTCCCGATGACGATGCGGCGCTTGAAAATGCAGAGGAGGCGGAGGAAGAAGAGGACGATGACGAGTTGTGTGGCATGATTGTTGATGGGCCATCTGTTTGTGCAAACTTTTATTTGTCATGAACTTGGTTGGGTGATTTTGAACTATGTTGTGCAAGTGAACTATGATATGTCTTTGTTTTGCACATTTGTTTAATGTTTGAAACATCATCATATTGTCAAATGGACATGTGAAAATCATATTTACAAGCATTGGCTACTTGTGCGCTCTGTAAATTAGCGCGCCTTCTGGAGCTGCTCGCGCGTGCCATATTTTACTGCGACTGCTGGAGCTAGTGCCCTCCTTCACGCAAAAAATGATATTTCAACGTTGTAAAAAAAATTGTGCGTCGTGCGGTAGCGCACCTGTTAGAGATGCCCTTAGAACCGTGTTTTTACGACACCTATGTGATGCCCTATTCTGCAAGAACTTGGTGTTGTGGTCGCCCCTCTGGCCGCTGCATCACTTCTTCCCTATCGAAGAGCTCATGCAGGACTTTTTCAAGCCACACCGAACCGAAATCAGTACGTATGTGCCCAGTTCTGCATGTGCTTGGACACATCTTTTAACAGTGCCCACACGAGCCCACTTTTCCCTGTGTCGTGCTTGCATGTCCAATGCATGATGTAGCAGCGGGATCCTATACAGCACGTAGGTCGCCCGCTAGCAACATAGCATGCAAGCCCCTCCCCGGCCGGGCTCCCCGTTCAGTGTATGTGCCGGACTGTTTTCCGGTTTATTTTGCCACTTGTTTTTTGAAGGTTCTAGAACCTTCCAGAACCAGTTTTTTTTGTTTTTTTTATGTTTTCTATATTGGTTTTTCGTTTTTCTTTTCTTTTAAATTTTTTCTTTCTTTTCTTATTATTCCTTTCATTTTTTTTCTTTCTTTTTCCTTTTTCCTTTTCTCATTTTTTTCTTTTCCTTTTTATTTTCTATTTTCATCTTCTTCACTTATTGACTATTTTTGGCAATTTTTATTTTTAAATTCGTCAACACCTTTTTTCATCAAATTCGAAAAATGTTTATGAAATGCCAAATTTGTTTATCGATTTTCAAAATATGTTCATCAAATTCTAAAAAAATGTACATTCCTTTGAAATCACAAACAATTTTTTAATTCAAGAATTTTTTTGGAATTTTGTGAACATTTTTTAATTCCTTCAGCATTTATCATTTCGCGAACATTTTCTCCAAATCATCAACAATTTTCGAATTCACGAACATTTCACAAGTTGTAACTATATTGAAATCCCAAATTAGTCTTACAATGGAAAACAATTTAAAAAAGCAAAAAAAGATGCTTCCGTTTTCCCTACCCACACATGGGCCAACCCATGAGGCAGCGCGGGGGAGCGGGGATTACGCGCTCCGTCGTTCGCTGGCGCGTACACCACTAAATGGGAGGTCTCGATGTAGCATCTCATTGAATCCCGGATGCATGGTCCCACCATCTTTATAAAACGAAAGTTGCCCATATGGTCCATCATCCTCGCGTCTCAAATACTTTTGGAAAGACAATTATGGTTAGTTTTCAGATAAGTACTCTCAATAATCTACAAATAGGAGATGTTTTATTGTATTTTGATTACTTTTGAATAGACAATAATTATTATTAATATCATCCTTCGTATCTAGATAAACTAAGACAATCTATAAATAGAAGATTTTTTATTCTGTTTTCATTAAGTCTGGATAGAAAATTATTAATATTAGTATCAGCCTTCTTATCTAGATAAATATAAGGCAATCTATAAATAGAAGCTTTTTATCCTGTTTTGACTATGTTTAGATAGACAATTATTATTATTAGTATCATCCTTCGTATCTAAATAAATAGAAGACAATCTAGAAATAGAAGATTTTTCATTCTGTAGACAATTATTATTATTAGTATCAGGATAAATACATTTGAAATGCCATGTGATAAATGTGGTAAACGATCGATCCACACATGAGGAATATATCTAGACATGTTTTAATGTTAGATACGTAGATACCTTCGTATTTAATAAATCTAAGCCAATTTTTTGGGACGGAGGTAACATATAAAGAGGGGTCTCGCCCTCATGGGCAAAGTAGCACGGAGAGCAAAGTTGGCTTCCCTACGCAACGATAACAAGGGAAGCTACCTCGCAAGCTTGTGTGCGCTTTGCAAGCAGCAGTCTCCACAATGCTGGCTTGCTGTTGCTTTGTTGTGTCCCAGCTGCTCATCGTAATAACACTCATATACCTTGTCATTACCAAGAGTAAGGTCCATAGTGGCACGTGCTCATCGGCGACGATGCCGCTTCCACTTCCGTCGGGACCATGGCCAGTGGTGGGTAGCCTCTCGAGATGGTGCTCAACAAGCCCGCGTTCCGTTGGATCCATCGCGTGATGAAGGATATGGGCACCGACATCGCCTGCTTCCACCTCGGTGGCTTCCACGTCATTCCGATCACATGTCCCAAGATCGCAAGGGAGGTGCTCAAGAAGCAGGACAAAAACTTCTCATCCCGGCCACTCACCTTCGCCTCCGGTGCAATCAGCAGCTGGTACAAGGATGTCGTGCTCTCGCCGTTCAGCGACCAGTGGATGAAGATGCGCAAGGTGCTCACCTCTGAGATCATATGCCCCTCCCATCACAAGTGTCTCCACGACAAGCGCGCCGACGAAGCTGACAACTTGACGCGCTACATCTACAACCTCACCGCCGGGGGGCTGTCATCTTCAACGTCGGGACTAGCCAACGTCAATGTCAGGCACATCGCGCGGCATTACTGCGGCAACGTCATTCGTCGGCTTGTCTTCGGCCAACGGTACTTCGGGGAGCCTCAGCCGGACGGCGGGCCGGGGCCGATGGAGGTGGAGCACATGGATGCTTCCTTCGCCCTCCTAGGGTTCACCTTCGCGTTCTGCGTCAGCGACTACCTCCCGTGTCTACTTGGCCTAGATCTCGACGGCCACGAGAAAATTATTAAGGAGGCCAATAAAAAAGTGGATAGACTGCACGACGTGCTCATCGAAGAGCGTTGGAGGCAGTGGAACAGTGGCGAGAGGCAGGACGGAGTCCAGGACTTCCTTGACGTTCTCATCACGCTCGCCGACGGAGATGGCAAGCCGTTGCTCAGCGTCGATGAGGTCAAAGCATAGTCCAAGGTAAGCATAATATTAATTAATGAGAAATTTTAAGATGGTTCAAGGGCCTAGATTAAATTTAGTGACCAACTGCCTCATAGTCCTACAAGGTACTACTACGTCATCCATGAGAAAAGGTAATAGCTCACACTATTAAATACAAGATTTTATTCCGTATTTCGCGGGTGTTAGAAAATGGAAACAATAGAATAAAAAATTATGAATTAATAGTTTAAACATAGCATTATTGTAATTTTCTACCATTTTGATGTGAGTTCAACTTAAACTGTATTTAAAATTCCAATTATTCAATGTAATCTCTCTTTATGCAAAGGTATAAATTGTAATAACTTACATTTATCTCCATGGAATGCATGCAGGGCATAATATTAGCGGCCATAGATAACCCGTCAAACGCAGTGGAGTGGGCGCTGGCGGAGATGGTGAACAACCCAGAATTGCTGGCCAAGGCGGTGGAGGAGATGGACCGGGTGGTCGGTCGCGAGCGACTGGTGCAAGAGTCAGACATCATGCAGCTCAACTATCTCAAGGCGTGCATACGTGAGGCATTTCGCCTCCACCCAATCGCTCCCTTCAACCTTCCGCATGTCGCGATTGCCGACACCATTGTTGTAGGCTACCACGTGCCCAAGGGTAGCAACGTCATCCTCAGCCGGCTGGCCCTGGGCCGGAACCCAACTGTCTGGGATGAACCCCACTTCAAGCCAGAGCGCCATATGGGACATAACATCAATGTGGAGCTTACTGAGAGCGAATTGCGGTTCATCTCCTTCAGCACCGGACGGCGGGGATGCATCGCGGCATCACTAGGAACAACCATGAGTGTCAGGCTCTTTGGCAGGCTCCTACATGGCTTCACCTGGACCAAACCGGCTGGGGTGTCGGCCATCAATCTCAGCGAGTCCAAGCACGACCTCTTCATAGAGCAGTCGCTAGTGCTACATGCTGAGCCACGTCTTCTGGTGCACCTCTACCCTCTCATGCATTGTTGAGCAAATAGCGAGCTATGAATCACCCATATGGCGAGTGTGCTAGCTATTTTTTGATGAATCTATACTTACTAATAAAGGAAGGAAATATTCTTTTTTTCTTCCCGCTTTGTTTCGTTCCACTTTGAATGATTTTCACATATGCTAGCTATTTTGGTTTTGTTCGTTTCACGTACGAGAGAGCCGGTTTCTTTCATGCGCCGCTGGATCGTCCTAGGCTTGTCCAAAGCATTGGAACAGTACGTGCTAGCCAAAAAACCACCCATCTAGTATTATTTTTTGACAAATAGAGATTAAATGTATACAGGACGATGCTCTTTTTATCACCAACGAAGGATGAAAGTAGGTCGGCGCATATAGGGCAACTCCGTTTGAGTTGTTTCGTCCGGCCCAAGTCCCAGGTAGGGCAGCATAGCAGCCCATAATAGTCTTTCTATTTTGGTTTATCAATTAAATAGTACCACATAGTTTCATTACTTTTAATTCTACAAGTTGATATACGCTAACAAATTGCCATGAGAATCAATAAGTAGCCTGACAAATATTAAAAAGACTCAGAGAGTGAGGTATGCAATGAGGACGCATATTTCGAGGGTGATCAGATCTGAGATTATGGGCCAATGAAAGCAATACAGACACGCTTAAAGATCTGTGATTATGGGCCAATGGAACTAGTGAAAACCCAACTAAATAACTGAGATTGTAGGCCAATGAAAGAAATGAAGACCCGATTAAAGACTCGAGACTATTATGGGCCAATGGAAGAAATAAATACGTGATTAAACTTGCAAGCTCATGCCGATGTGCATGGTGCATAATTAAAGGACTTGCGGGCTAAATCATTATAATTTACACCAAAGACGAGAAGCAGATGGGTGGGGTAGACCGATGAGGCATTTAAGGATGAGGAGGAACTCGCAATTTCCACACTAGACGCATACGACCAGCTCATCGCCACACTCACGAAACATGAAATCATGGGTGATGACACGTCGAGGTGTCCACCAAAGCCCGTGCCACCAGGGAGCTACCTCTCTTGCTAGGGATTTTTTATTTCTTGCAATTAATTTTGATGATAAAGACTAATATTTCTCCCCCGTTGCAACACATGGGAATATGTGCTAGTAAATCAAAAGGAAAAAAGAAAACTGAAATAAAAATAAAAAAAATAAAAACTTCAATGAGGGAGTCCTGGATTAGGGGGTGTTCGGGTAGCCAGACTATACCTTCAGCCGGACTCCAGGACTATGAAGATACAAGATTGAAGACTTTGTCCCGTGTCCGGATGGGACTTTCCTTGGCGTGGAAGGCAAGCTTGGCGATGCGGATATTCAAGATCTCCTCCCATTGTAACCGACTTTGTGTAACCCTAACCCTCTCCGGTGTCTATATAAACCAGAGGGTTTTAGTCCGTAG
>NW_024120597.1:0-9138 GCF_003073215.2 Triticum urartu
AGGAGGGCGTCGATGAGAGCGGCATCCGCGCGCTCTGCGTCGAGTCAAGCCTCTGCCGCCCGGTTCAAGTCCAGGACGTACGGTTCCTCTTGCAGGAGGGCCTCGATGGCAGCGGCATCCGCGCGCTCCGCGTCAAGTTGAGCCTCCGCCGCCCGGTTCACATCCATGACATCTAGTTCTGCTTGCAGTAGAGCCTCGATGGCAGCGGCATGCGCGTGCTCCACGTCGAGTTGAGCCTCTGCCTCCCGGTCCTCCTTTAGTATCGCCATGTTCAACCGCTGGTCCGCCTGCACCAAGGGGGATGTGACACCCCAAAAATTTTGACCTTGTTTTGTTAATTAAAATTTTGCCAGGAAACATAAACTTTTATTTTCTGGATTTTTCTTTTGATTTCAGAACCGTTCTCTTCTTTGTTATTATGGAGTTTTCACCCCAAGTGAAAACTTAACAAATATATTATTGGACTTGTTTATCCTCTCAAGAAAAACATTTCTGTTATCAGTGGATTTAATTACATAATTATTTTTTTCTGAACCTCTTTCCTTAAAAACGAATTTTTATTGGTTTTAGAGCTCTATTTGAACTACAACACTTTGATAGATTTATTTAATATTCCAACCAAAATTTGGGGATGTCATGTGATGTTTTTAAATCACTTTTATGCAAAAATATCTTCTATTCATTAGAGATTTTGAGCTATACACCAAATTTTCAAATCTGGTCCAGTTAGCAATTTTGCACTACAACCTATTTAAATATTTCTTAAAGCCTCCAACAAAATTATGGGATGTCAGTGGTAGTATATAATTCAACTTTATGAAAATCCACTGATGTTCTTTGAAAAATTTGAGTAAATCATCCTCATATTCATTCTGGTCTAGCTTGGTGATGTGTACTGCAACCATGTTTTAACTTGCCCTTTTACACATGATTCTTTTTCCTGCTTATAGACCACCCTACAAAACCCTTAATTCCAGGAGAGTGTACCCATCGGAGTATTTTTGGTCCATGCAATAACAGCCTTTCTTTTCTGTCCAGATTTGGCTTTCTCAAAAACTTGCACTATAAAGTTTTGATTTTTCCCAAACCAACCATGCCATGTTTTCTAGTACCTAAAGAGACTCTGATCTGGAAATTTTGGTCACTTGCAAAACCATCTGGATTCCCCTAAAAGAGGGAAATGTTAGGATGAACTCGAGCCGGTGCCGGCCATGGCGAAGTAGTCGCCAATATTTTGACTACCCCGGGCAAGATCCAAACAGCCCCTCCCAACAGATTCAAATCCCTCGTTCGCCGTGGAATTTTGCCATGTGTTGTTTTCATGGACTAGCAAGATGCCCGTGCATTGCACGGAACATCAAGATGCATTTTTTACAAACTCCCGCATGCATGCAAGGGATAATTAATGTCCTCCTTTGCTAGTACCACGAGGCAAACACCATTAATATTGCATCGATTAGTGTTAGTGGCCTTGTATATCTGGAAATTGTAATTTTGATAGTGGCCCCTTGTATATAAAAATGGAGGGAGAAAGATGAGATATAAGGTGAGGTGGAGTGGGGCGTGGTGGTGTGACACCCCAAAAATTTTGACCTTGTTTTATTAACTAAAATTTTGCCAGGAAATAAATTTTTTATTTTTTTGGATTTCCTTTTGATTCCAGAACCATTCTTTTCTTGGTTATTATGGAGTTTTTACCCCAAGTGAAAACTTTCCAAATGTTTTGTTGGACTTGTATACCCTCTCAAGAAAACTTTTCTTTTTATCAGAGGAATTAATTATATAATTATTTTCCTGATCTTTATTTCTTTAAAAATGGTCTCCCATGGTTTTAGGGTACCATTTGAACTACAACCCTTTGATAAATTTATTTAAAATTCCAACCAAAATTTGGGGATGTCATGTGATGTTTTTAAATCACTTTTATGTAAAAACATCTTTTATTCATTGGATATTTTGAGCTCTACACCAAATTTTCAAATCTGGTCCAGATGGCAATTTTGCACTGCAACCTATTTAAATATTTAGTTAAAGCTTCCACCAAAATTATGGGATATCAGTGGAAGTATATAATTCAACTTTATGCAAAAATCCACTGATGTTCTTTGAAAAATTTGAGTAAATCAACCTCATCTTCATTCTGGTCCAGCTTGGTGATTTGTACTGCAACCATATTTTTACTTACTCTTTTACCCATGATTCTTTTTCCTGCTTTTAGACCACCCTACAAAACCCTTAAGTCCAGGAGAGTGGACCCATTGGAGGATTTTAAGTGCATGCAAAAATACCTTTTTCTTTCTGTCCAGATTTGGCTTTCTCAAAAACTTGCACTATCAAGTTTTGATCTTTCCCAAACCAACCATGCCATGTTTTCTAGTACCTAAAGAGACTCTGATCTGGAAATTTTGCTCACTTGCAAAACCATCTGGATGCCCCTAGCATTTCGTCGAATAGTTGGAGTGCATGAACTGTTTTGGCATAGATTTTAGTTAGCATTATAGGGTTGCTTTACTTGCCTAGCCAGCTTGTCCACTAGAGATTTAGTAACCACCCTAACCAGTCTGGTAACTTGCAGTATCATCCAAGCCCTCTGGGTGCCATGGCACTTCGCCGAGCGATTGGTGGGCCTGCACTTGGCGCGCCCAGAGCGCGCCAACTGCAGCCGTGCCCCCGACCTGCCGCGTTGCGCTTACTCCGTACCTCCTGGTCTTTTCTTACCCGAGGGACCAAGCCACGATGTTGTCCGTTCGCCCGTGACATGCTGCCACCCCTGGCTCCTCGCAGCGCCACCGCAGTGGGCCTTTTGGCGGCACGCAGGCATCGACAGACCGCCCCTGCTCAGGTCGGCACCGCCCAAACCACCGCAGTGCGCCAGCTCGCCTCCTTGGACAGTGGAGAGTTCGTCGTTAGCCCTTGAAGCCAGCCGGCCATTGCCATGTTGCCTCCGGCGATAGAAGCAAGCGCACCGTCGAGCTTATCCACGGCTACCGTTGGGGACCGACGCTGCCCTGCTATAAATAGCGCCCCCGTCCTCCCTTGCACTCAACAACAGCCTCAAGTCAACCGTAGCCTGCTCCCCTCACGGCAGTTTGACCAGAGGAGGTCGTCATCCTCGCCTCCGGCAAGTGCAGCCGCCGCCGCACTCCAGTTGGTTACTTCGCAGCCAGAGCCCCTCCGACCCCATACTCGCCGCCTCTAGTCTTTCCTTGACCCAGCGGAGCCGTCTCATCCCTTAATTCCGATCGAGAGCCACCGTAGACCAAATCCCCAAACCAACCCGAAACCTCCGTCCGTCTCGGAGCTTGCTGCCGAAGACCCTGTCCACCACTCCGGCAGTGGTGACCATCGAGAGGACCGCTAGCTCATGGGGAACCTATCCCCGTGCCTAGTACCCCGCGGGGAGTAGCCTTCCGCCGACTGGCATCGCCGGAGCTCGCCTCTGCTCCCTGGCCAGGAGAGCGGGAGGGAGGGGTATGAACCTGACAGCGCGGGCCCCCCCTGTCTGCGACGCCATGCCGTCGCGTGCCGTTTTAAGTGAAGATGTAAAAACTAGAGTACATCTTCGCTGCCCCGAAAACATATTCTCATCGAAACGTTTTCTTTTTCTGTTTTATATTAAAAACAGATTTTGACTGAAACTTTGACTGCCTATATCTTTTTAAATAAAACTCCAAATGAATTGATTCTTTTTCCTAACTCTCTCAAATTTCTCCTAGTTTATTTTAAGATTTATTTCAAAAATATTTAGGACAACTTTTTGTACTGTTTTTAAAGTATGTGTTATCTGAATATTTTTCAAATAGGAAAAAGAGAGAGAAGAAAGCTTTCAAAAAAAGTATTGGAGTGCACCTCACCTCTCCACACCTTGAAGGCAAGCATTCCGAACCCTGGCATAATATTGTGTGTGTTATTTGATACAGTTACAACACCACATTGACACGGAATATCCGTTATTTTATGTGATGATATGACCATACTCATTAGTGCGCATTAGTGATTTCATGCTATTGGAGTTTGATATGTTTGTGATAGTAGCCACCCTAGTATACCTCTCATGCCTATCGGAAGGAATGCGGAAAGCCTCTGTCTTGGGTAGACACGAGCTTGTCTCCAGTCTTCGTCGAGATGGTTGTGTCCGGTATGGTATAGTGAAGTATGCTGAGCGGTGATTCTGTCTGTTGGTTGAAACATATTTGTTAAGCTAATCATGCAGGGAATACCTAAACCTCCTGAGTCGGCCGTAGATCGAGTCTTGTTCTAGTAACCCCCATACTTGTTTCGTGCTACCACTTGTCCCTTCCATAGGTAGGGTACGGTTCAGTAAGTTGTCAACCCCTTTCTGGCACACACCGTATAAAGAGCCCATGGTGGAAGATACCGACTACAGCCGGTGGGCATGCCACCTGGTCCGGGGGCATGGGTGTTTCGGTTGGAGCCGAAGGGGTAGCTCCCCTAGTTTGTGCGCGGTATAAATTTTGTGATCCCATGCTAATCGAGGTTGTAGCCTCCCTGGTTAGAGTTTCACTTAACGGGTGTCGTGGGTGATTCCAGACACCGGTAAGTTAGGCTGGTGTGTGCCGTCAGGTGGGGTTTCAATTAAAAGACCGTAGAAGGAATTAGTACCGATGGACTAAAGAAATCCGTTACTCGTGGGTAAAGAGTACACCCTCTGCAGAGATTATATCTATTCGAATAGCCATGTCCAAGGACTACAGTTTGGGATGGGTCAAGTGTCGGTCTTAGCGTCGGTCTTCGGAGGAAAACTTTTAAAACTAGAACATTGATCATGACTTGTGACCTATGGTGATTATGATTATTATGGTTGTGAACTAACCATTTATATTATTTGAATTTTTGAGTATCCTTGGGACGGTTCTACCTCCTAGATATTCACTATGATTATGCTTATATAAGCCCTTTATGTGGTGTCGCTGAGACGCTCGACTGTGGCATACTTGTTATCTATTTACTTTATGAGCCCTTTATGTGGTGTCACTGAGACGCCCGACTGTGGCATACTTGTTATCTATTTACTTTATGAGCCCTTTATGTGGTGTCTCACAGACGCCCGACAATGGCATGTTTGTTACTTGTTTTTCTTTATAAGCCCTCTATGTGACGTCGCTTAGACGCCCGACTGAGGCATGCTTCATATTATTATCCTTTCGAGGCGTCGCTCCAGACATCCGATCGGTGCATTTTACTTCTATTCTCGGGTTTTTTATTCTTGTTCTATATGAATAATTTGCTTGTGTGCATCATAAATTTTACTTCGTGACAGGATGTAGTGATTATGGCATATTTCAGAGCATGATTATCATTTCTATTATTATACCTGTGTTCATAATGTTTGCGAGTACATTCAAAGTACTCACTAGCTTGTCCCTGGCTATTGTCTTGGCCAGATTTCTTGCGTGGAGAGGAGCGTTGCGATGACAGCCCCGGAACCCACGCGAATGGAGATAGCAGCCTCGCGAAGATAGGATTTATCCTGGTCAGCTATTCCTGTGGGAAATGGAGTCCCATAGACACTGATGACCCGCAAACCACTTCCGCCATCAACCACTAGAAACCATTTGTTGTACTCATAGGCCAGAATGGTCTTGTACTACATATCTTGTATTTTGCTTGGAGTTTCTGTATCAAGTTTGTGCCTCATCAGCTAACAGTCATCCTGGGGCTGGTGAGAACCAGGGCCTTTTTTTGGGAAATTAATATCCCGAAAATCCGGTCCCGACAAACTTGGTATCAGAGCCAGGCTGACCATTGGCTAATCCTATCTTGGCCAGGTCAATAAACCTATGTTAACCAACCCACCAGACCTTAACCAAACCCCGGCCAAGCTTCTCGTGTAACATAGCCACACAGTGACCCGACACCTTTTGGCAGTCGGTGCCCAACCTATCAGCCTAGCCTGTCGATCACGCGCCAGTGACCGGCCCCTAAATAGTCTTTTTCGCAAGCGTGCGAAGGAAGACACCGTCCCCTTTTTCTATAAAATGGGCACGCTAGCCTCAACCCAACATAGCACAGCCTCTACCCCAAACCGAGCTATAATGCCTGGACCCATTGTTCACAATGAGACCACAGTGACCAACCTTGGAGGTTTTGTGATCGTGCTAGCAAACCTCACCCGCCGTGCCTTTGCATTAGAAGAGCCCCTAGAATATGTTGTGTACCAAGGGTCCATGAGCGGTGAGAGCCGTCAATTTTGGGCCACTGTGCACGTCTATGGTAGGGGTCTATCGCCAGAATGCCCCTACAGGTTCACCGGAAGAACAACTTCCTTTGAACCACAAGCCATCCAACTAGCTCCTCGAGAGGCTATAGTTCAACTCCGGCACTTGTTGCCCAGAGTTAACTGTCGCTCGTTCTACTACTACCCCAGCCGTGACGGGTATGGTAGACCCCCCCAAGTTGCCAACGGAGACCACAAGACGGATCCCTCATTATTGCATCTGGTGCGCTATGTAAGTGCACTAGAGGGACTATTCGATCAAATCACCTTTGATCTGATCGCAGCTCGTGGAGAACTGGTTCGCCGAGCCTCGGCAAGAGGAGAAGTGGAGCCCGGCACCGACAGCCCAGTCGTGCTGTTCGCACAACCGATCGAGTCCTTGAGGTCTACCCCAGCCATCGACCATAGTGCGTTGATGACCCCAGAAGTGCTTCGTCGCCTTTTGGGGACACACTCCAGCGGGATTGTGGCCAACAACCCCCACGATGGTCATCATCGCTACCCCGACCCTGCAGCACCTCAACCCCCTCCAGCTAACCCCGACGGTGAGACCCGTGACGGGGCCACGATGTCCTCAAGGCACGCCCGCTTAGATATAAACGAGGTAGACTAAATCACTCGAGTAACACCGAGTCTTAGTATGCCCACGACTTGTAATTGTGTGATCTTGTATCGCCGAAATTAAATGTTGTCTGCTTGTGCGTCCCTATTTTAATTTATATCCATGCATGAGTATGTTGACATACAGTTGCAT
The DNA here is from genome assembly GCF_003073215.2 of Triticum urartu. NCBI lineage: Eukaryota > Viridiplantae > Streptophyta > Magnoliopsida > Poales > Poaceae > Triticum > Triticum urartu. The sequence goes on from NW_024120597.1 coordinate 6,993, forward strand.
TTTTAATTCCAGGCATAGCTACCAAAAACACCCCGACGACACCCACAGTAACATGTCACTTTTGTGAGGTGTGTGTATCTGTGGCATTGACCCCGACCCCCATGAGAGCACAATTAACAAACTAGTGCCCCTCACCGCGGTAAATAACCCAGCCTGGATGCTATATAAAAGGCCACCTCGTGACCTTGCCAAGTACCCCTCACCTTGTGCACAACTCTCACAACTATTCCTTCGACATGCCAAGCCCTAGTATTTATCTGAGAACCCCAGACACAACCCCAGGCAGTTTTGTTAAAATATTGTGGGACTTTACCTGCAGTACCATGAGTGCTACCCGTCCACCCAGTACGAGTTGCTCAAATCGAGGATCACCCCTTCCACCTCGAAATATTGGGCAGTAGTACATATCCCTCCCGCAAACCCAAACCAAGACCCAACGGAAGTCTCCTTCGTGGGTAAATCAATGCCGACTCCGCAGATGGCCATAGAAGCTGCTGCATATGAAGTACTTGCTCGCCTTTGATTCGCGGTACCCTATGCCAGCGATCAAGGGTATTACTACTTCCCAAGTCGCGTAACACCCGGAGAAGTGACATCTTTTCCCGAGGGACGAATTGAGAGGGACCCAGTACTGGCCAACCTTGCCAAGTATGTCATCGCTCAAGAGTGTCTGACCCAGCGGGTAATGAGTTATCTACGGAGCCTCGCTGATTTAAATCCTCAGGTCGCCATCGGCAGACCACTGAGGCCCGACCAGGAGAGACGCATTCATCGACTAGTCAATCCACTTCCCCCGATAGAAGAAGAGTGTGCCCCAGTACCAGAGACGTTTTCTCGGGATCCTGTCCATTTACCGTTTTCATTATAAACGTCATAGCTATGTTTAATTATGTCTTGCAACTTATGCGATGTACCCAAGTTTGTGCTATGAGTAAGCTGTTTGGTTCCAGCTGATAGGAGCAATATTTTCAAAACGACGCATAGCAAATCTCGAGGACGAGATTCTTCTTAAGGGGGGTAGTGTTGTGACACCCCAAAAATTTTGACCTTGTTTTGTTAATTAAAATTTTGCCAGGAAACTTAAACTTTTATTTTCTGGATTTTTATTTTGATTTCAGAACCGTTCTGTTCTTTGTTATTATGGAGTTTTTACCCCAAGTGAAAGCTTTCCAAATATATTATTGGACTTGTTTATCCTGTCAAGAAAAACATTTCTGTTATCAGTGGATTTAATTACATAATTATTATTTTCTGAACCTCTTTCCTTAAAAATGAATTTTTATTGGTTTTAGAGCTCTAGTTGAACTACAACCCTTTGATAGATTTATTTAATATTCCAACCAAAATTTGGGGATGTCATGTGATGTTTTTAAATCACTTTTATGCAAAAATATCTTCTATTCATTAGAGATTTTGAGCTCTACACCAAATTTTCAAATCTGGTCCAGTTAGCAATTTTGCACTACAACCTATTTAAATATTTCTTTAAAGCCTCCACCAAAATTATGGGATGTCAGTGGTAGTATATAATTCAACTTTATGAAAATCCACTGATGTTCTTTGAAAAATTTGAGTAAATCATCCTCATCTTCATTCTGGTCTAGCTTGGTGATTTGTACTGCAACCATGTTTTAACTTGCCCTTTTACACATGATTCTTTTTCCTGCTTATAGACCACCCTACAAAACCATTAAGTCCAGGAGAGTGTACCCATCGGAGTATTTTTGGTCCATGCAATAACAGCCTTTCTTTTCTGTCCAGATTTGGCTTTCTCAAAAACTTGCACTATCAAGTTTTTATTTTTCCCAAACCAACCATGCCATGTTTTCTAGTACCTAAAGAGACTCTGATCTGGAAATTTTGGTCACTTGCAAAACCATCAGGATTCCCCTAGCATTTCGTCGAACAGTTGGAGTGCATGAACCGTTTTGGCATAGATTTTAGTTAGCATTATAGAGTTGCTTTATTTGCCTAGCCAACTTGTCCACTAGAGATTTAGTAACCACCCTAACCAGTCTGGTAACTTGCAGTATCATCCAAGCCCTCTAGGGTGCCATGGCATTTCGCCGAGCGATTGGTGGGCGTGCACTGGGCGCGCCCAGAGCGCGCCAACTGCAGCCACGCACCCAAGCCGTAGCGTCGCGCT
>NW_024120598.1:0-10998 GCF_003073215.2 Triticum urartu
GCATGCATGTGGATCGTGTTGAGAATATGTTATGTGATATCTATATTGTTGAATTTGATTATGATCCTACATGTAATTATTATGAGAGAGGAAAATATGGTTGTAGAAATTTTCATGTCACTAAATTACCTCTCGTTATGTTGAGATTGCTATTGTTTCTTTCCGCTTCCTTGCATATACTAGTTTTTGCTTGCCTTGATGATTTGTTTGCCTATAAGATGCCTATTCATAGGAAGTATGTTAGACTTAGATGTGTTTGTCCTGTGTTTTATGATGCTCTCTTTGTGCTTCAATTCTTGTCTTTCATGTGAGCATCATTGAAATCTCTTTGCCTAGCTAGGGGCGTTAAACGATAGCGCTTGTTGGGAGGCAACCTAATTTTATTTTTGTTTATTGATTTTTGATTATGTTTAGTAATAAATAATTAATCTAGCCTATGTTTAGATGTGGTTTTATGCTTTTAATTAGTGTTTGTACCAAGTAGAACCTTTGGGAAGACTTGGAGAAAGTCTTTGAGATCTTGCTGTAAAAAACAGAAACTTGGCGCTCACGAGTTTTGCTGCCATTTTTTTACTGGACAGTGATATTTAGTCAATTCTTTTTTCAGATGATTAATATATAAATTCCTCACGTCCAGCAATTTATTTTATAATTTTTGGGGTTCCATAAGTATTCGAAACCTACAAATTACTACAGACAGTTCTGTTTTTGACAGATTCTGTTTTTCGTGTGTTGTTTGCTTATTTTGATGAATCTATGGCTAGTATTTGAGTGTATGAACCATAGAGAAGTTGGAATAAAGTAGATTTAAAACCAATAAAAATAAAGAATGAGTTCATTACAGTACCTTAAGTGGTGGTTTGTTTTCTTTTACTAACGGAGCTCACAAGATTTTCTCTTAAGTTTTGTGTTGTGAAGTTTTCAAGTTTTGGGTAAAGATTTGATGGATTATGGAACAAGGAGTGGCAAGAGCCTAAGTTTGGGGATGCCCAAGGCACCCCAAGGGAAAATCCAAGGACAACCAAAAGCCTAAGCTACGGGGCATCCCCTCTTTCGTCTTCGTCCATCGGAAACTTTACTTGGAGCTATATTTTTATTCACCACATGATATGTGTTTTGCTTGGAGCGTCTTGTATGATTTGAGTATTTACTTTTTAGTTTACCACAATCATCCTTGCTGTACACACCTTTTGGTAGAGACACACATGAATCGGAATTTGTTAGAGTATTTTATGTGTGCTTCACTTATATCTTTTGAGTTAGATAATTTTGTTCTAGTGCTTCACTTATATCTTTTAGAGCACGGTGGTGGTTTTATTTTATAGAAATTATTGATCTCCCATGCTTCACTTATATTATTTTGAGAGTCCTTTAGAACATCATGGTAATTTTCTTTGGTTATGAATTTAGTCCTAATATGATAGGCATCCAAGATCGGTATAATAAAAACTATCATAAAGAGTGCATTGAATACTAGGGGAAGTTTGATACTTGATGATTGTGTTGAGATATGGAGATGGTGATATTAGAGTCATGCTAGTCGAGTAGTTGTGAATTTTAGAAATAATTGTTCTAAAGTTTGTGATTTCCATAACATGCATGTATGGTGAACCGTTATGTGATGAAGTCGGAGCATGATTTATTTATTGATTGTCTTCCTTATGAGTGGCGGTCGGGGACGAGCGATGATATTTTCCTACCAATCTATCCCCCTAGGAGCATGCGCGCAGTACTTTGTTTTGATAACTAATAGATTTTTGCAATAAGTATGTGAGTTCTTTATGACTAATGTTGAGTCCATGGATTATACGCACTCTCACCCTTCCATCATTGTTAGCCTCTCTAGTACCGCGCAACTTCCGGCGATACCATAAACCCACCATATACCTTCCTCAAAACAGCCACCATACCTACCTATTATGGCATTTTCATAGCCATTCCGAGATATATTGCCATGCAACCTTCCACCGTTCTGTTATTATGACACGCTTCATCATTGTCATATTGCTTTGCATGATCATGTAGTTTACATCGTATTTGTGGCAAAGCCACCATGCTTAATTTTTCATACATGCCACTCTTGGTTCATCACAATCCCGGTACACCGCCGGAGGCATTCACATAGAGTCATATTTTGTTCTAAGTATCGAGTTGTAATTCTTTGAGTTGTAAGTAAATAAAAGTGTGATGATCATCATTAGAGCATTGTCCCATATGAGGAAAGGATGATGAAGACTATGATTCCCCCACAAGTCGGGATGAGACTCTAGGCGAAAAAATAATAAAAAAAAGAGGCCATAAAAAAGAGAGAAAAGAAGGCCCAGATAAAAAAATGAGAGAAAAAGAGAGAAGGGACAATGTTACGGACGCGGAGTTTTGGTGCTCGGGCTCACCTGCTCCCTAAATCTCTCTCGTTGGTTCTCGTATGGGGATTCGCATAATGTGGCCTGACAAGTCTGCGGTGGTACGTTTGTAAATCGTTATACAGCACAGTAGGGTAGCTAACAGTGCGTGTACGTGGGCCAGAATCGTATGCGTGGACGTCCGCCCCGAGCGCGAGTCTGGCTGGTCCGTGGACCAGATCGTTTACTTTTAGGCCGAGCCGTGGAACAGATGTTAGGTACAGAGCCGTCTTCGATCAATAGCTAGACGGCGACTGACTGTTCGTGGTGCCGCTTCGATGGATAAGTAGAGGTCGTCCCCTGGGTGGGACCGCGCTGAACCCACAAACCCTTGCCCTCGGTGATCCTCGAAACAAAGCCGCCGCTGCCACCGCCGCCGCGAGCAGCTATACTCCATCCCCACTGCCGTTCAAGTCTACGGCGGCTGAAGCTAACCAACAATGGAAGATAATGGCCTTGAGTTCCTTCTCGACGGGGTCGACAGGTAAGGGAACCCTTCCCAAATTGGAGATCTATGTATTTTTCTAGTTGCACTGGACATGGGTCAACGGCTGACAAATTGTGCGCCTCGACATGGCCATGCCTTTGCAGATTTCCCCTCCGTGAAGAATTCGCGAACATCCTAGACCACTGAGATCCGGTTCCTCTGGCGGTTCTCTCGTGGAATTGTGCGACAAGCGTTGAGCCGGCTGACTCAAACGTTGGGTCCGGATGCGGGCAGTGAGTTGGCGGCGTTAGCCAGGTGTGGGAAGAGGGCGGCGGGCGGCGACGCCGCGAGGCGTCTCCGACGAGGTCCGAACAGTTGACAGAGGGTGAATCCGGAGGCGCCAGGATGAACAATAAGTTGCGGTCTGAAACCATTGCCGTGCATCTAATATGATTTTTTTTGTTGATTGCTAGTCCGTTTGTCGAACTACGTACTTTAATTGGCCGCCATGATCTCTGTGATGGAAAAGAACACTAGTTTTTGTTTTAGAACAAACAAAAATCACAGTTATGCTGAATTTTAGAAGCTGACAGAAGAGTAGTTACTGAAGTTGCGCGTGTCAAATAGGTACATGCATGATTCAGTAATCCTAACGAAATCAGAACTGGGAACGCAAAATGTAGAACCCTGAGAAGTCAAGTTGTGGTTGAGAAAAAAGAGTATGAGGCATGATTTTGTATTCCATGGCAAACCATCCATACATAAAATTGTCTTCCGTATTTACCCCACGTTTGCTTTGGGTACATGTCAACTTCTGAATGTGTTGAAAATATCTTTCTTCCAATAATGCAAGCATCCACCATGCCAAATGTATTTTGCATCTGATATCCGACCCTCATTCCGTCTGCTTAGCTTAATAATTATGCGAAGTATGCCTTCTGCGCCTCCTCCCCTGTTCCCTCGTGTTGAAACTGACCAATGTTGTCTTTCTATGGAAATACAGGTTGCGTCTAGGGAGCGTGCTGCCAGACAGAACCCATTTCCTTCAAGAATGAGTGCCCTTGAGTAGTCAATTCACAAGTATGCGGAGAAACCGACAAAAATGTGTTGTTTGTCCTGAACTAGGACTAAGTTTCGATTCAATTTGAGGCGTACAATTTATACAATTTGTATTCGTGGCAGATTGGCTTTGGGATAAGATATGGGAAAAGCAGATTGAACGCAGAGAGGACCAAATCAATGCAGGAGATTGTCCGCGTCTGCTCGGTAAATTCTTAAAGCCGCTTGTTCAAGTATATGAACTCAAAAAGAATAGTTGAATGTGTCACTAACAAAGCGTTTCTACTTTTTTTGGAAAACAGGGAAGCCAGAGGCTGAGAATAGCAGGTTGTGTAGATGCGAGTGACCTGCTTTGAGGATGTACATTTCTGAAAACCGTGTTTTGCTGTCACAGTTCATGGATGTACTTCACTTAGAGGAGATTCCTGTTAAGCATATTGTCAAGCGGTGGACCAAGGACGTGAAGAACATACTACCCTAGCACCTGATTCAATACCAGAAAGACCATTCAGTTAACTTGTCTTTCACGTGCAGACATTCGACGCTATATATGAAAGCTATGGATGTCATGATGATGGGGGATGCGAGTGCAGAGTCATTCGAGCACATGTTAGCTAGTCTGAATGATTGTTGGTTACTAGTGCACCGTTTGCAGAGAAGAGAGATTGCTTGGCTTTTGAGGACCGATTGGCAAAGGTCTTGCAGTCCCGGATAAGCAGAGGGGTTGGAAGGCCGACAGATACTGGAGAAGGCATCATACGAGGGTCTGAGCAAATGGACAAAGTTCTGCAGCTTCTGCCGGCGCGAGGGACACAAGTGAACAACCTGCCCTGGGATGCACCGAAGAAGCCGTGCAAACCCTGGAAAATGCAAGAACTATAGTATGGTAGGTCATCACTGGAACATATGTACCAGGCCACTGGGAATTGCTGAAAAAATGGGATGTGATATTTAAGTTTGTACTCTGTTCTTAGTTGCTGAAGATTTTCTAGTGTGTTCTAGTGAGCAGTGCTCCATGCTTGTTCCTCCATTTTCGAGGTGGCAAAAAGCCTGAATCAGATAATAAAACGATGATCTTGTTTGTCCGAACTGTTTCTGGTTCACTGGTTGTTAAAATGTTTGTTCTACTAGCTTTAGTGTGGCCGAGGGTGAGGGTGTTGGTATACCTGAATCTCAGTTTTGCAAACCTGCTAGTATTGCGTCCCATGGTTTGATATATTTATGAGGCGCTGGTCATGGTGGCCGTTATTGAGTCCGTGGGATGACACGACTCAGACTGGCTCGGAAAATTGGGTGAGCCGTGGTCGGGTTACCTGTTCCGCGTCTACAGGGCGCGCTGCCGTCAAATTTAATGCGCCTGCGACATGGCTTTTATTTAGTACTATACCTGAGAAATACAGAGATAGAATACCACTGGCGGCACAGATCACCATGCTGCTGGACGATGCTGATTTAGGGTTCATCTGAGCCCGAGCTCAGAAATGAATATCCGCAATGTTACTATTCTTTTACTACATTTGTGCTTCAAAGTAGCACCATGGTCTTCATAATAGAGAGTCTCTTATTTTGTCACTTTCATATACCAGTGGAAAATTTTCATTATAGAACTTGGCTTGTATATTCCAATGATGGGCTTCCTCAAAATGCCCCAGGTCTTCGTGAGCAAGCAAGTTAGATGCACACCCACTTACTTTCTTTTTAAGCTTTCATACACTTATAGCTCTAGTGCATCCGTTGCGCTCTCCCTGAAAAGGAGGTGATCCAGCCGCACCTTCCAGTACGGCTACCTTGTTACGACTTCACTCCAGTCGCAAGCCTAGCCTTAGGCATCCCCCTCCTTACGGTTAAGGGTAATGACTTCAAACATGGCCAGCTCCTATAGTGTGACGGGCAATGTGTACAAGGCCCAGGAACGGATTCACCGCCGTATGGCTGACCGGCGATTACTAGCGATTCCTGCTTCATGCGGCAATCCTTACTCACTCACATTGATATCTATTGATGGACATCTCCATAGCCCATTGATACGCCTAGTTGATGTGAGACTATCTTTTCCTTTTTGTCTTCTCCACAACCACCATTCTATTCCACATATAGTACTATGTCCATGGCTCATGCTCATGTATTGCGTGAAGATTGAAAAAGTTTGAGAACATCAAAAGTATGAAACAATTGCTTGGCTTGTCATCGGGGTTGTGCATGATTTAGATACTTTGTGTGGTGAAGATAGAGCATAGCCAGACTATATGATTTTATAGGGATAACTTTCTTTGGCCATGTTATTTTGAGAAGACATAATTGCTTAGTTAGTATGCTTGAAGTATTATTATTTTCATGTCAATATTGAACTTTTATCTTGAATCTTTCGGATCTGAATATTCATGCCACAATAAAAAGAATTACATTGAGAATTATGTTAGGTAGCATTCCACATCAAAAATTCTGTTTTTATCGTTTATATCCTCGAGGACGAGCAGGAATTAAGTTTGGGGATGCTTGATACGTCTCCAATGTATTTATAATTTTTGATTGTTCCATGCTATTATATTATCTGTTTTGGATATTAATGGGCTTTATTTTACACTTTTATATTATTTTTCAGACTAACCTACAAACCCAAGGCCCAGTGCAAATTGTTGTTTTTTTTGCCTATTTCAGTGTTTCGCAGAAAAGGAATATCAAACGGAATCCAAACGGAATAAAACCTTCGGGAGAGATATTTTTGTAACAAACGTGATCCAGAGGACTTGGAGTGGACGTCAAGAAATCAACGAGGAGTCTACGAGGCAGGGGGGCGCGCCTACCCCCCTGGGCGCGCTCCCCCCCTCATGGGCCCCTCATGGCTCAACCGACCCACTTCTTCCTCCTATATATACTCATATACCCTGAAAACAACCAGGAGCACCATGAAACCCTATTTCCACCACCGCAACCTTTTGTACCCAAGAGATCCTATCTTGGGGCCTTTTCCGGAGCTCCGCCGGAGGGGGCATCGATCACGGAGGGCCTCTACATCAACTCCATGGCCTCTCCGATGATGTGTGAGTAGTTTACTTTAGACCTTTGGGTCCATAGTTATTAGCTAGATGGCTTCTTCTCTCTCTTTGGATCTCCATACAAAGTTCTCCTCGATCTTCTTGGAGATCTATTCGATGTAACTCTTTTTGCGGTGTGTTTGTCGAGATCCGATGAATTGTGGGTTTATGATCAAGTCTATCTATGAATGATATTTGATTCTTCTCTGAAATCTTTTATGTATGATTGGTTATCTTTGCAAGTCTCTTCGAATTATCAGTTTGGTTTGGCCTACTAGATTGATCTTTCTTGCAATGGGAGAAGTGCTTAGCTTTGGGTTCAATCTTGTGGTGCTCGATCCCAGTGACAGAAAGGGAAACGACACGTATTGTATTGTTGCCATTGAGGATAAAAAGATGGGGTTTATATCATATTGCTTGAGTTTATCCCTCTACATCATGTCATCTTACCTAATGCGTTACTTTGTTCTTATGAACTTAATACTCTAGATGCATGCTGGATAGCGGTCGATGTGTGGAGTAATAGTAGTAGATGCAGGCAGGAGTCGATCTACTTGTCACGGACGTGATACCTGTATGCATAATCTAGATATTCTTATAATTATTCGTTTTTCTATCAATTGCTCGACAGTAATTTGTTCACCTACCGTAATACTTATACTATCTTGAGAGAAGCCACTAGTGAAACCTATGGCCCCTGGGTCTATTCTCCATTATATTAATCTTCCGTCAACAAGCTATTTCTATTACCTTTTATTTTGCAATCTTTACTTTTACTCTTTATCATAAAAATGCCAAAAATATTATCTTATCATCTCTATCAGATCTCACTCTCGTAAGTGACCATGAAGGGATTGACAACCCCTTTATCGCGTTGGTTGCGAGGTTCTTATTTATTTGTGTAGGTACGAGGGACTTGCGTGTGGCCTCCTACTGGATTGATACCTTGGTTTTCAAAAACTAAGGGAAATACTTACGCTACTTTGCTGCATCACCATTTCCTCTTCAAGGGAAAACCAACGCAGTGCTTAAGAGGTAGCAATCCGCGTTGGAGTTACCCTTATGCCACAAAGGACCATGTTAAAACTGCTCGTCAAAGTTATACAACATCGACTGCGTATGCATCATACTAGAGGCTAATGTGTGATTGGCCCCACTGTACTTCACTCGTGGGATTAACTTTTTTTCTCTAGCAGGTTATTGCGGTCGTTTGTTTTGATTTAGTTTACCTGTGTTGGCTTGGGTTTCAATTGTGTTGAGGTGGTGCCTTTTTAAATTTGTATATCGTGTAGGACTACTTTTGGAATTGGTATTCTATCTAAGACGTGAGTGGAGTTGTTCGGCGTGTGGTTGTGATGTTCTTACATGTTTTGGCCTTGGTGTCAACCGATGGTGGTTGTGTGAGCTCCTTGGAGCTCCTATTTCATGTTGAAAACATGGAATTATTGCTATAACGCTCATATGGGCGGGCCGATGAAGCTCTCGCTTGCTCAACTCGCCTCCCTTCCAGCTTGCTCATTTTGCTTTTCTTTGTTCGCTCGAGTGCTAGCTAAAAAAGCTTTGATAGTTTTTTATTTGAAAAGTCAGTTAAATCAAAAGTTGTTCATGGATTTTTTAAGACATATTGGATTAAAAATTTTTGTAAATATAAAAAAATTACGGTTTTTTAAAATGTTCATGAATTATATTTGTGTGGATTTCAGACTATGTTCGTGAATTTGGGAAAAGCTTTGCGAATTGTAAATTCACATGGTTTAAAAATATTCATGAGCTTTAAATATTCATGAATTTAAAAGTATTTATGCATTTTAAAAGAAGGTAGTGAATTATAGAAAATGTACATGAATTTTCTAAGAATGGTGATGAAATAAATGTGGAAAAAGAAAAATGAGAAGAAATGGGGAAATATAATGAAAGAAAAAAAAATTAAACTATTAAAGCCGATAAAGAAACCACAAAAAGGAAAAATAAACCAAGCAAAATGTTCTGCAACCTTTTCAAAACCAGAAAAAATGCTCGGCCCGTAAAGGTATAGGTGTGTGTCACTTTCAACCAGCAACACACAGCTCTACCGGTGGGGCGCATAGCGATCCAGGGCCACTGACGAGGCTCTAAATTTAGAATGCTTTGTATCTTACTATATATGTACTCGTTTACTAGTCCCTCTGGTATTTTTGAATCATTTTGATCATGACATTAACTAATAAATTATAATATAGCAAAAATAGTATCACTGAAAATTACATTCAAATATGACATTAACCATACATTGTTGCATGTTTGTTCATTCATTTCGATCGTATGTAGTCCATAATGAAATATCCAAAACATCTTATATTTATGAACGGAGAGAGTTTTTCAGAAACGCCGGAAGGAGTAAATATTTCTTTTCCCTAAGAGTGATCCGTACGTAGAAGAACAAAGGGAAGGCAAGCTAGTGTGTTGAATGCTCTTCTGGAATTCTACCTAATTTGCCGATCGACCATGGAGACAACAAGAGGCTATATATCATGCATGGAGATCGATATGCACGGCAACATACGAACTGGTCGATGAGAGATAAGGTGATCCTCGTCTTGAATGGCTCACTTAATATCGTTACTTATTAGCATGATGTTTTGTGGTGTTAGGCCAGGAAAGAAGACAATAATTATAGGCAACTAAAACAAAGGATTCGATCCAACCTAACTTGGATTCTTTTTCTCGACGTACATCGTTAGCAGTTGTGGTAATCGAAACACACAACTAGCATGTGAAACAAAACATGTTGATCCAGTGATATGTTCTTATTTACCTATGCAGTACTAATTAAGGCACGCATATACATTAAGCTGACATCTCAAGGACATGAGTACAGTATGCGTTTGTGAGACCATGTTGGATAAAAACCTATCTAAACACCTGCTGCAACCATGTACACATTGCCTTCAACAATAATTGATACTTCATTCGGTATGGTATAAACCACGTAAGAAGCTAATTCGCGCAACCAACCACTCTCTCTGCTTTTAAATATAAGTTTTTTTAGACATTCCAACAAGTGACTACATACGAAGCAAAATGAGTGAATTCACACTTTAAAATATGTCTACATACATCCGTATCTTGTAATCCATTTAAAATGTCTAAAAAGGCTTATATTTAAGAACGGAGAGAGTATATTATAACCAGCAAAAGGCAGATTTTTTTTTCTTCATTTAGCTTGATGTACTACTTTCTACATGAGCAACCGCGCAGCGCATCAGAATGCAATGCATAACAGCATGTAAGGCCATCGACATGGCGCACGCGTACATGCGGCCGTGCACGACGCAAGGCGATTGAAGCAAACGACATGAAAACAAGCTCTACACGCCCTACACCTGAGATGCATCATGGATGGATCCGTGGCAACTTGGAAATCGAATTTTGCCTTCTCTTTTCAGCAATCTAATTGAGTGGCTGACAAGCGCGATGGTAGGCTCTATGTTATTATATGAAAGCCCTTCCATCACCTTGACCTAATTCGAGTACGATGTGACTATGCATATACAGGAGTAGCATTTTGCCGGTGCTAGGCACCGCACATGCGTCCGTCAAAACGGGCTGACGTGCCACCGGCTAGCTCATCTGCACGCAGTATCACAAAAGCTGCAAAGATACAGAACATAGCGAATGTAGGCAGGCATATATATAAGGCATGGTGACTAGCACCATGCGATGCGTGATTCACTAATTTGTTGGCTCGTCTCCAGAAGCTTCATGGAAGCGCCCGGCGCCGTCCATCCAGGGCCACGCGTCGGCGTTCGGCCTCTCCTACTAACGCTGACGATCGACGTAATTGTATCAGTGTGGAATGATTGAATCACGAGACACGCCGATCGAGACGGCCGGAGATTCAATCATGCATGCTCCGTACTCAGTACGTTTCTTTTTACACCAAGAAAAGGCTGGAAAGGAAGGAAAGCAGGACGTGGTGGCACCGTGTTGGAGCATTTCGTAATCTATCTGTTACTCCCTTCATTTTTAAATATAAATATTTCTAAAGGTTTCAATATGGACTAATATGAACCAAAATAAGTGAACCTACGCTCTT
>NW_024120599.1:0-8986 GCF_003073215.2 Triticum urartu
CTTCCACTCTTATAACTCCATGTATAGATTCAGACCACCGTGCGGCATCGCCAGCCTCTTCGTCAGGCCGCTCAGGCTGCTGCTGGTGTGGGATGTTTCAAGGTGATGAAAGTGTCTATGGTTGTCTCCGGTGATAAAATTGCCTGCAATTGATTGTAAAGTAAGATTTCACCAACCACAAACCTCACCGTACAACAACAAAAGTACTACTCATGAAATTCATTAGAACGACATAAGTAGACTTCACTATCTGGACTTCAAGTTCAACTTTTGTGGCATTCATCAGATTTAATTGATGCATGATGGGATAACATCAAATATTTTTCTCTTGGCAACAAAGGCTTATTTTAGTATGTTGTTTTAAAGAAGGATCAACTCCGATCTCTATATCAACCAATCCGCACAATCATTTATGAACTTATATTCATATCATCCAATTACAACGCAGAAGAAGTACAAAGCAACAGAGCAAACAACATATCCCATGCATTGGTTATCCAGTAATGTAAAATATTCGCAGTGGGCACCATGTATAGTTCATATGAGTACCATGATTAATATATTCAACATTTATATCATTAATTAATAAAATGATACCACAGTCGATTTATGCCTGGTAAAAGGATGTGTATATACACGCACTCACAAGTCACACCATTCATGCAATCCTGCTTTGCTTGGTTCCTTGAGCTATTGACATATACCGCCTTAGCATATTCCGGGCGGTCATCAACCGGGCACACATATAAAGTACATTGGGCATGGGCGGCCTTAGGAACTCAACTTTCAGCTCCAACTGAACATTTTGTTCTATCAGTTTCCGAATACGAGTGTTAGTTGCTAGTCATGTTTTGGTTTTACTTTGCGGGCATGTTCAGTGATAGGACCTTGAAAGATGCATGTAGGAACTAGTCTATTGCTGCAAGAATCTTACAAGATTAAACTAACTGGACAGTGGCACGCCAAGGCGCATATCAAGGGAGGGTGGTGCCAACCATCTAAAGTAGACTAAAATTGGTTCGTCAACAGTCCAGAGCAGTACTGAAGGTCCCTCCCACCTACCAGCTTACAGAATGACGCAACGTGTAACAAACCTGGAACATGTTAGTACATTCTTTGATCGATCTTTGCATGAGGACCTACATATTACTAAAACTGTAGAATACCCCATGTGTTACTGCGGGAATCGATTGCAATATATTTCGTGATTTGATTGTATAAGACATGCATAGTTGAGTTAATAGTACATGAACTAAAACTAAAAATAAATATGGTACATTGTATTTGATTAGTGTGTAGTCAGTGTTTTTGTGACTTTAAGACCTTGTTGAACATTCTTATCCATTTAATAAGTTGGCCGTATGCATCGCTCCGATGCAGAGTCCGGGGAGTCCCCCCTTTTCGAAAAAAAAGTGTGTAGTCAGAAAATATTTTGAATATAAGTGACATAGTAATAATGGGAAACTTTTTCCTATGCATCTTGAGTGAATCTTTCATGAAGTGGCATGTGTGGTGATGTGAGATGTGTGCATAGGATCAACTAATATTTTTTTCCATGCATGTTGTGGCAGGCCTTTAATGAGGTGGCATGTGTGCATGTTAAGATAATACAGGTAGTGGAGATAAAGTACTTAGGTACATATATAATTTGGACTGTGCGTGTCATATTCCTTAGTGGATTAATTTGGTTGACTCAAATACATAGAAAATAACACATAATTCCATGATAGTAAATGAAGCTTTCTAGACCTATCTCTGCTAAAAAAATGTGGACATGCATCATCATTCACTGCCAAGTTACTCACAGATTGTCAGAGCCTCTCAACCGGATTTGCCTATTTGCCCCGTATATGTTCATGGACGCCCACAAAATCACACACACACATTTAACCCCACACAACTCATGCGACTTTGATCAACACATGTAGACAACCGAAAAAACACATCAAAGATAGGTAGCAAGTTCATACACATGGGACTAGGATATGACATAGGCGGACAGAAAATTCATATGCACAGACTATATATAGCACTTTGTTCTTGGATAAAATTAGGATGAAAGATGTCCACCGGTTCTCCTTGCCCTTGCCCTTGTCAAAACTACGACGTCAATAGTACACCGCAAAGAGGGCATATGGGTCATAGTCCAGGGGACCGTCAGAGTCGGGAGGACGAGGGGAGCACGACGAGGTGGCGTGCTATGGTGATGATGCGGCTTGCTCGACTGTGAGCCACTTTGATGCCTTGACACCCCGGCACAACATCTTGGCATTCTTGTGGCGACGGAGGCGGGTGTTCGTCTCGGCGGTGGTCAAGGACCAGCACAGGACGTAGCGGACTAGCCCGATCCTCCTCGTTCTTCCAAGACACGGAGAAGATCGAAGTGGAGTAGCTGGATCCGGCAACGGCCCGGGTCGCTTGCCTGGCACAGTAAGCTGTTTGGGCTTCAGACTAAGGGGCCTCTGCATGCTCGGAGGACGCAACATGAGCTCGAAGTGTCTCTCGGGCATGCGGTTCGGCGGTGACGGCCCAAAGGTGCAAGAGCCTCTCTGGGCCGCTTTGGATGGTGCGGTCCCCGATGAGCCCCAACTGCACTCACCCCGCCTATTGTGGAGCTCAAAGTGCCTCCCTTGTCCATTTTCTGCACTCAAGTGATTCAACGCAATAGGTCTTTCTGTAACCTGACCTTATGCTAAAAAAATAGTATTTATTGACTCTGCATCCACTAAAACTTATAAAAATGAAATGTTATTCTATCAATACCAAGAGTTCCCTTACCCACTGACTGAGAGTGCTATGATGGGCTATTGAAGTTAGTCCCTGCTGCATGGTGGGACGGTGTAAATCCATTCATTAATGAAGTTCTGCATTGACACTCCCATTATTGGATTCCTTCCCTGGGGACTGGTCGGGCGAAGACATGGCATGTAATGATCGCACGGGCATCCTTCCTACCTGGAAAAGACATGTGCGACTAAAACCATCCTTCCTAATGAAGGCGAGGCATGGTGTCTATACATTCGGCACTGGATCGGAGCATTTAATATCTATCTATTAGTATTTGTTTGTGTCCGCAAGAATCTCACACCATCAAGCTGGCTAGTGACACGAGTCGTGGAACAGCGAAAAGCGAGGGGAGAAAAATGCAAGGGTGGCGCCAACATGTGATCGAGCAATCCACCAGAATATCTGCACTCCTACGCTCAGGAATCATAACCCAACGTGTAACAGATCTGCAACGCATTATTATGTTTTGTTTGTTATTTGTCACATGCAAACTAGCTTGGAGGTGCTGCCGGGTGAATGAGTGAATCAACTAGTACTGTACAAATACGACTGTATGTGGAATATGTTGTTTGCGCCGACTATTTCCACATTCAACAGCGAAAGGGGGCGTGAACTCTTGGAATCCAATCATTGTCTAGCATATGCTTCTCTTCAGCCCCTAAAACTGCATGTATATATAAGCGTCACCATCCTCGAAATGTCTATGGTTATCTCTGATGGTAAAATCGTCTGCAATTGAAGTAAAGTATGACTTCACCAACCAGATGACAACTTCACAAGTAGACTTCAAGACCCCAAGTAGTACAATTTTTGCTATTCACATTCATCAGTTTTAATTGATGCATAATGACATCTCACCGGATCTTTTATCTCTTCAGAATAAAGGCTTATTGGGCGACTGCTACCGATTAGCCGGCCGATAAGGGCCTCTTTGATTAATAGGATTGCAAAAACATAGAAATAGGAAAAACATAGGATTGGAATGGCATGTCCATTGGATCCTTATAGGATTTGAGTTTGTTTGATTGTGCCACGGAAAAAACAAAGGAATTCTTCCAAGAGGTTGGAGTGGATGTTAGAATTCCTATGAAATGTAGTACAAATGAATCCTTAGAAAAAAAAATCCTACAGGATTCAATCCTATGAATCAAACGATCAACGTAGGAAAAATTCCTGAGGATTCTAATCCTTCAAAGATCCTATGAAAATCCTTTGAATCAAAGAGACCCTAAGTTTGAAACTTACGCCGTGTCGTGTGCCCTCCAATCATTGTGATCTCGACGCAACCTGGCCGTCAGATTTAGTCAACGTGGAGCTCGCTGAATGCCACTTCTGGTTCGTACCCATTGTCGCCGCAACGCTCGGATGCGTAAGCGCGGGGTTGTTAGGGATGAACAAGGAAAGGGATCAATCTAGTATTTCTCTCAGTGGCAATATAGTCGGGATACAATATCGAGTACAAGAATGGATCGAACAGGAAGAACTAGGGTTCGTGCCGCCGCCGGTTCCGTGATCCACTGGATGCGCTTCTCTTCAGTCTCTTCGGTATAAGTAGGGGCGCTGCAGGGCTGGGCCTGGCTACACCCACTTGAGTCCAGTGACTCTTGGGTTGGGCCTGCGAGGACGCGTCAGTCTTGGAGGCGCGGGCGAGCTAGGCCCGTTGCTGACAGGAGGGGTCCCGTTGCCAGGGGCGCTGACATCCCCCCTTTCATGAGCCGAGGCTTGACCCCAAGCCTCTGTAGATGGGAAGCGAGCTTGGAGCCCCACACGATCCTCCCATGAGTCAGCGACGGCCGCTGGGTTGGAACAGCGTATGAGGACCTGCTCCACCATGGTGCCATGACGCTTGCGCCAACATTGATCGATAACCGCTGCAGGCACGACAGGAATGTCGGAGTGAGCGGGAAGATCCGGTGATGCTGATGTACCTGGGAGGAGAGCCTTGCGCAATTGGGAGACGTCGAAAACAGGGTGCACTTGCGAGTGCTCCGGCAACTGAAGCTTATATGCCACAGGGTTGATGCAACTGATGATTTTGTAGGGTCCGAAGAATCTGAAAGCTAGTTTGTGACAGGTGCGTGCAGCCACTGATATTTGCACATAAGGCTACAACTTCAAGTATACATGATCACCCACTGAGAAGGTTCGGACTGACCTCTTCTTATCTGCTTGCTGTTTCATGCATTGTCGAGCACGGTGGAGATGCTGTTCCAGTAACTCCTGAACCACTGCACATTCATCGAGCCACGAGCGCAAAGCTAGAACTGAGCAGGCATTGGTTGCAGTAATGCCCCATTGACGTGGATCATGCCCATACATAGCTCTGAAGGGTGACATACCAATAGCTGAATGATATGACGAATTGTACCAAAATTGAGCTAGCGGGATCCAAAAGCTCCAGCGTCGAGGACAGGCGTGTGTGAATTAGCGGAGAAAGGTTTCCAAACACTGGTTGACGCGTTCGGTTTGGCCGTCCGTCTGCGGGTGGTTGGCTGAGCTCATGCGAAGCCCTGTGCCTGCATACTTGAACAGTTCCTGCCAGAAGTGGCTAGTAAAAACTGGGTCGCGATCAGAGATGATTGAACCGGGAAATCCGTGGAGTCGGTAGACCTGGTTCATATACAGCAGAGCCACTTTTGAAGCTGTGTAGGGATGTTCCAGAGGCAGGAAATGAGCAAATTTTGTCAGCTTATCCACGATGACCAAAATGCAGTTGACACTTCCTGATTGAGGCAGCCCGTCGATGAAGTCCATACTGATCATTTCCCATGATTCTTTTGGAATTGGAAGAGGTTCTAGCAATCCTGGGTAAGCTGCTCGATCAGGTTTAGCTTGCTGACAGGTGGGGCAGCACCTCACATAATGCTGAATATGTGTCTTCATTTTAGGCCACGTAAACAGCCGGTGCACACGTCGCCAAGTGCCCGGAAATCCGGAGTGACCACCGATAGGCGTGTCATGGAAGGCAGCAATCACTTGTTGTTGTATCGACGTAGAACCCCCAAGCCAAATCCTTCCTCTGAATCGCAGAATGCCTTGCTCCAAGGTGAAACGGCCTTTGGGGTCAGCTCGGATGGCCAACTGTTCTAACACTTTTTGTGCTTGGGGATTAGCATTGTAACTGTTAATCACATCTTCCATCCAACTTGGTTGGCATGTCGAGAGTGTCTGTAGCTGCTCAGAGTGAGTGGCTCGAGAGA
Source organism: Triticum urartu (assembly GCF_003073215.2). Lineage (NCBI taxonomy): Eukaryota > Viridiplantae > Streptophyta > Magnoliopsida > Poales > Poaceae > Triticum > Triticum urartu. The sequence goes on from NW_024120599.1 coordinate 5,988, forward strand.
GGGCATCTGCTGCTCCATTGTCTGTGTCCCTTTTATACCTGATTGTATAGCGAAGCCCCAACAGCTTAGTGAACGCCTTCTGCTGCCACAGGGCCGTGAGCCGTTGTTCTTCAAGGTGCACGAGGCTTTTCTGGTCTGTTTGGATCACAAATTCACTGTGTTGGAGATAGGGACGCCATTGATCAACAGCTACCACCACAGCGAGATACTCCTTCTCATAGGTTGACAATCCTCTGAACTGAGGGCAGAGCGCCTTGCTCATGTACGCAATGGGGTGTCCTTGATGTTGGAGAATTGCTCCCACACCCGCATCACACGCGTCAGTCTCAACCATGAATGGCTTCGAGAAATCCGGAAGGGCGAGCACAGGAGCTGTGATGAGTCCCTGTTTAAGCAGCTGGAATGATTCTTCGGTCGTTTGTGTCCACACAAACGGGGTCCCCTTTTTCAGCAAGTTGAAAAGAGGCCGAGCCATGATTCCAAAGTGACTCATGAACCGACGGTAGTAGCCCGCGAGCCCGAGGAAACAACGCACCTCTTTAGTGTCTGTTGGTGTAGGCCAGTCAGAGACGATCTGAATCTTGCTGGGTTCTGTCGCTACTCCGTTAGCACTACTAACATGTCCCAAGTATGACAATTTCTTCTGACCAAAACAACATTTCGATGCCTTGACCCTCCATTGATCCCTTTTTAGCAGCTGAAGAACTTGCGCGAGGTGTGCTGTGTGGTCTTCGAGCGTGCGGCTGAAGACGAGAATATCATCGAAGAACAGCAGAACACACTTGCGCAGGAGGGGGTGGAGTGTGCCCGTCACTGCGCCATTGAACGTGGCTGGACCACCGGCTAGGCCGTAAGAGAGCACCAAAAATTCAAAATGCCCAGAATGTGTTTGAAATGCTGTCTTAAATTCATCTCCTTCTGCAATGCGAATTTGGTGGTATCCGGCTCGGAGATCGAGCTTGGAAAACCAGACAGCTCCGTGGAGTTCATCGAGTAGTTCTTCAATCACTGGAATTGGGAATTTGGCAATGGAAGTCATGGAATTCAGATGGCGGTAATCGATACACAAACACCAAGTACCATCTTTCTTCTTTACTAGTATCACTGGAGATGCAAAAGGGCTTGTGCTCTACCTGATAACACCTTGTTTGAGCAGCTCAGCCACCTGTTCTTCAATTTCAGTCTTGTGCTCTGGTTTGTGACGGTATGGTCGAATATTGACCGACTGTGCTCCTGGAATCAGAGGTATGCGGTGATCACAGCTGCGTTTGGGTGGCAGACCAGTGGGTTCTTCAAAAACTTCAGGGTACTGGTTCAGGACAGCTTGGACACATTCAGGTGTGGCTTCTTGTTTCTCGCCAGAGCCCAGAGTGACATGATACAGCTGCACCATATGTGAGACAACGCCCTGGCGACACAAGCTGTTGAGCTGCATGCAGTTGATCACCTCACATGAAGCAGTTGATGGGTGTCCATGAAGGTGAACTGTCCCAGCTGCATCAGGAATAGCAATGTGTTTCCCTTTCCAATCCACTGTCATTGGACTATGCTCTTCGAGCCAATCCATTCCCAGAATTGCATCGTACATGCCCAGAGATAATACCTTGAAGTCTATGGTGAACTCATGGCCTTGCAACGACCATCTGCATTTAGGAATGGCCGCCTGACACTGTAATTCACCCCCGCCGGCAACCTTGACACGCCCAACATGAGCTAAAGGAGTAACGCCTGACAATTGGGTGGCTAGAGCGGCATCCACAAATGAGGTAGAGCTGCCCGAGTCCACCAGGATGAGAATCTCATGGCCTTGGAGCCACGCGTGAAGTTAAAACGCCTTGGGTGACTTGTCTCCAGTGACAGCATGCTTGGAAATAGCCATTGCGACCTCCGGCTGCCCATCATCTAGGACAACGTCGATGCCGAAGAGCTCCAAGAGTTCCTCCACCACGTGGAGTTGCACCGTGGTGGGGCACGTGTGATCGTGCCCCCACCGCTCTCCGCACTTGAAGCAAAGCCCGCGAGCACGGCGATATTCGCGCAGCGCATTGACCTTGGAATTGTCAGCGCGTGCGCCTTCCATCCCTCTGTGATCCGTTGCAGGCGTCGAGGTCGGTGCAGGTGGCGGGCGTGGTGGAAGAGGTAATGGTAGCGGCGAGCTGGGTCATGGAGGAACATCAGCACCGCGCGATGTGGCCCGTGGTGGGTGTGCTTGATGCGCCGAGTCAACGACTTCTTGCAGCAGAGCCAGTGAGCAGGCTGTATCCAAGTCAGGTGGCCACTGGATCAGCACCACTGCTCTGATGTCCGCCCTTAAGCCCTCGACAAAACGAGTCAGGTAAAAGTAAGGATGAATAGTCTCCGAATATGAAGCTAAATGATTAACAATTATTCAAATCGCTCAATGTACTCAACAACAGTAGACGTTTGACGAACAGTGTAAAACTGACTGATTAGGAGTTGGTGTTTATCACGACCAAAGCGAGTGCAGAGAAGAACTGCAAATGCTTCCCAATCAAATTCAGAGAGGTGATTCTGAATGGACTATAACCAAACAGAGGCCGCTCCGGAAAAATTGAGTGCGGCCATAGGTACCCAGAATGAGGAGTGAATGCCAAACATAGAAAAATATTGCTCGCAAAGTGTTTTCCATAATTTTGGGTTCTCCCCAGCAAATTGAGGGAAAGTGACTGAGGGGTGGGCTTGACCCAACCCAACGAGCAATTGACTTGCATGAGCAAAAGGGGAAAGAGGTGGGGTGGGCGACTGGGGATTGTACTGACCAGTGCCCGGGAGCGGCACCGGCGGCATCGCCAGCTTCTTCTCCCGGTGTAGGAATGCGTCGCCGTGGTCACTTGACCGGTGTGGCTGTTGACTGGCCGAGGTTCCCGCGCCAGGGAGGGCGCCGGGCACTCCCAGGTTGGAGAAGGGCGCAGAAGTCTCTGTGGCCGCCACACCGGACGCCGCCGCCGTAGGCGGAGGGCCCCTCTGCAGGTGCGCGG
>NW_024120600.1:0-10322 GCF_003073215.2 Triticum urartu
AGAACTTTGTATTGAGATTCAAAGAGAGAGAAGAAGCCATCTAGCTACTAACTATGGGCCCGAAGGTCTGAGGTAAACTACTCACACTTCATCGGAGAGACTATGATGATGTAGAAGCCCTCCGTGATGACGGCCCTCCTCCGGCGGAGCTCCGGAACAGGCCCCAAGATGGGATCTCGTGGATACAGAAAGTTGCGATGATGGAATTAGGTTTTTGGCTCCTCTTCTGATCGTTTGGGGGTACGTAGGTATATATAGGAGGAAGAAGTACGCCGGAGGAGCACCGAGGGGCCAACGAGGCAGGGGGGCGCGCGCCCCCACCCTCGTGACCGCCTCTTTTGTTCCTTGGAGCAGGGTCCAAGTCTCCTGGATCACGTTCGGTGAGAAAATCACGTTCGCGAAGGTTTTATTCCGTTTGGACTCCGTTTGATATTCCGTTTCTTCGAAACACTGAAATAGGCAAAAAACAGCAATTCTGGGCTGGGCCTCCGGTAACGAGGCAGGGGGGCGCGCGCCCCCACCCTCGTGACCGCCTCTTTTGTTCCTTGGAGCAGGGTCCAAGTCTCCTGGATCACGTTCGGTGAGAAAATCACGTTCGCGAAGGTTTTATTCCGTTTGGACTCCGTTTGATATTCCGTTTCTTCGAAACACTGAAATAGGCAAAAAACAGCAATTCTGGGCTGGGCCTCCGGTTAATAGGTTAGTCCCAAAAATAATATAAAAGTGGAAAATAAAGACCAATATAGTCCAAAACAATAGATAATATAGCATGGAGCAATCAAAAATTATAGATACGTTGGAGACGTATCAGGAAGCTTGTTAAGAAAAATGCATTCATAGTTCCTAAGACAACCAGAACTGATGAAAAGCAAATGTAAGCTTATAAAACTATAGAAATTGGGAAGCGTATAAAAATATGAAAAAAATTAGTTAAAATAATGCTATTTCTAACAAAAACATGAAGGGTGAACTACATAGGTATGCTGCAATCGCCTAACACATATATTGTCAATAAAAAGTCTAGTGTAGAAAATTAACTTATGACCAACATGTATTAATTGATGGTGTGGCAATGCTGTGTGCATAGATTAGTGCAAAAAAAACTTATAACTTACATGCATGACTTGCTTATCTGGCATGGTGGCATGGCTATGAAAAATAGATAATAGTTTGTAGCTATTTAGGAATAGAGGGTGTGTTCAATTTTTTATTGAGTGCATATGCGCATCTGCCCATATTTGCACACATATAAACACATCGCATTATACTTGGCACACTTCAAATTAAGAAGCTAGGCAGCATTTGCACACATTGCACACATATCACTATACATCACACATTCAAAGATACCACCACAAGAAAGTAAAAGGGGAGCTCACCACGGGTCTGGGCGAGGGGGCTTTGGCGAGGACTACCGTCTGGGTGAGCCAAGAAGAGGATGGCAAGCTCAGAGGTGGGGGCAAATGGGTAAGCGTCAGTGGGGAAGCTCGACAGTCGGTGATGGAGTAGTTGTGTGCCTCGGGTTTGCATCACAAGGGCGAAAATGGAGAGAGAGAGAGAGAGAGCATGGCGGAGGGGCAATCTACGCAATCCTTGAAGGAAATATGCCCTAGAGGCAATAATAAAGTTGTTATTTATATTTCCTTATATCATGATAAATGTTTATTATTCATGCTAGAATTGTATTAACCGGAAACTTAGTACATGTGTGAATACATAGACAAAATAGAGTGTCCCTAGTAAGCCTCTACTTGACTAGCGTGTTAATCAAAGATGGTTAAGTTTCCTGACCATAGACATGTGTTGTCATTTGATGAACGAGATCACAACATTAGAGAATGATGTGATGGACAAGACCCATCCGTTAGTTTAGCATAATGATCGTTAAGTTTTATTGCTATTGCTTTCTTCATGACTTATACATATTCCTCTGACTATGAGATTATGCAACTCCCGAATACCGAAGGAACACCTTGTGTGCTATCAAACGTCACAACATAACTGGGTGATTATAAAGATGCTCTACAGGTGTCTCTAAAGGTGTTTGTTGGGTTGGCATAGATCGAGATTATGATTTGTCACTCCGAGTATCGGAGAGGTATCTCTGGGTCCTCTTGGTAATGCACATCACTATAAGCCTTGCAAGCAATGTGACTAATGAGTTAGTTACGGAATGATGCATTACGGAATGAGTAAAGAGACTTGCCAGTAACGATATTGAACTAGGTATGATGATACCGACGATCGAATCTCGGGGAAGTAGCATACCAATGACAAAGGAAATAACGTATGTTGTTATTGCGGTTTGACCGATAAAGATCTTCGTAGAATATGTAGGAACCAATATGAGCATCCAAGTTCCACTATTGGTTATTGACCGGAAATGTGTCTCGGTCATGTCTACATAGTTCTCGAACCCGTAGGGTCCGCACGCTTAATGTTCGATGACAATTTGTATTATGAGTTATGTATTTTGGTGACCGAAGTTTGTTTGGAGTCCTGGATGAGATCACGGATGTGACGAGGAGTCTCGAAATGGTCGAGAGGTAAAGATTGATATATTGGAACGTAGTATTCGGACACCGGAAGGGTTCCGGAGTGTAACGGGTACATACCGGAGTACCGGAGGGGTTACCGAAAACCCCCGAGGAAAGATATGGGCCATAGGAGGGAGGCTAACCAGCCCACAAGGGGCTGGTGCGCCCCCCACAAGGGAGGAGGCCGAATTGGTTTAGGGAAGGGGGCGCCACCCCCCTTTCCTTCTCCTACTCCCTCTCCTTCCCCCTTTCCACCTCCATGAGAAGGAAAAGAGGGGGGGGGGAGGGGGGCGAATCCTACTAGGACTAGGAGTCCTAGTAGGACTCCCCCCTTATGGTGCGCCCCTAGGGCCGGCCTCCTCCCTCTCCCTCCTTTATATACGTGGGTAGGGCACCCCTTGGAGACACACCAATTTTTCCAAGCCGTGTGCGGCGTCTCTCTCCATGGTTTACTCTTCCGGTCATATTCACGAGTGCTTAAGCGAAGCCCTGCGCGGATCACATCACCATCACCGCCACCATGCCGTCGTGCTGACGGAACTCTCCCTTGACCCTCTGCTGGATCAAGAGTTCGAGTGACGTCATCGAGCTGAACGTTTGCTGAACTCGGAGGTGTCGTACGTTCGGTACTAGATCGGTTGGATCGTGAAGACGTTCGACTACATCAACCGCGTTAACCTAACGCTTTCGCTTTCGGTCTACGAGAGTACGTGGACACACTCTCCCCCTCTCGTTGCTATGCATCTCCTAGATAGATCTTGCGTGATTGTAGGATTATTTTTTTGAAATTGCATGCTACGTTCCCCAACAATCCTACCTAGCCTACCTAACTAAATACCCCTGAATTTCACTATCTTGATGTAGATCCCCAATGAGGCATTACAGGCGTGGCCACCACTGCAATGGGTGGGTGGCGGTGTTTGTGGTCCTCTCACTGACATTCTTCCACAAAGTCGCGACAATGTTGCTCTGTCATGATACCAATCTTGATCTACTTATCATCACGAGCAACACCTATGTAGCGAAGGTGAAGATTTCAACCACAGGGCGGCATCACCCTATAGGTTGACACTCTAGAAGAAGGCCACAATAGAGAAACACCATACGGGGGCAGAGCAGAGAAGCAAAGGATGGAGAGGTGGTGGTGGCACCGTCCGTGCCCCAAACATAGTCGTGTTCGCCTCCCTTTGTCGCCTTCAGGAAAAGCAAGTACACCCTTATGTTATTTCCCATTAAGTTTTTTCTCATCTTAGTTATGAAGGAGACAATACTAATTGCATGTTGTATACCATCTTCTCAATTTTTCCAAGAGTTTAGAAGGAATTGCAACAACATATCAAGTGTTACTGTCCTTTGACTGTTTACGGTGGTGTGTACGAGTTTGGAGCATCTTGCTAGTGATGTTTTTATCGACATGGGTGGCGGCATAATGTATGTACTCCCTCCATCCAAATATATATGGTCTAATACATGTTTCGAGGTTACCTTTGACCATTGATAAAATTGTTAATATAAGAGATGTACGATATAAATTAGGAACTCATTTTATATACAAATTTGACGGTATGCTCCGTGTAACATGCATGCCATATATTATTGATCTAACATGTGGTAAAACTTAACCTTGAAAACATATTATGCTCTATATTTTTCTATTGGAGGGAGTATAGGCTTTCCACTCCATACATCTAGGCATAGTCACGGTCTTGTTTGACTTTGCTTTTACCGGCGTAGTACTTTGTACGAGTTTGCATTGGTTGTACTATATGACTTTACTCATTAGCTTGTATCACCTTGATGCCATATTATGTGTCAATAAAAACCATTATATATCAAAAAAAACTCTCCTCACATCTTCCGACATCACTTTTGGGGGATTCTCAGAATTATAAGGCTGGCTGTAATGAGGAGTATCATATAGTAGTATCATGCATATGATATTAGTGTATGTTACTATCTCCTAATGCATAGTATCATATATTAGTATCATGTAGCACTTTATTTATTGTCATGCATGACACAAAGTAGCATAGCATTTATTATGATACAGTATCATGATATGATACTACATCCTCTTTTTCTTCATTTAGTGCTATGACACATCATCAAAATTGCCTAGTTGACATGCATGATACTAACTATGATACTGTCATTACGATCAGCCGGGGAGATTATTATTAATTAGGTTGCTTATTGCTACTCAATAAAGAGAAGTTAGATGCATTTATTTGTCTATCTCTCTCGTTCTTTACTTCAACACAACCAAAGGAAATGGATGTGGACGGAAGTACTACACCGAGCGAGGCAGCAGGCAGCCATCATTGACGAACTACCCCGCTGACCCTCTACCCACTGGGTTTCAATGCAGAACGTCCATAGGTGCAGCCATGCATGCATGCATGCATCAACCTTTTGCTGACCGTAGTCAAGTCGAACTAGTAGTGCAAATGCAATTCAGTCACAGGGTGTTCAACTGATAATTGCACAGGACGAGAGCGATTGATAATGCTCTTAGACTAGTCATAGTGGGAGTAACTTAGACTATCCACAATGGAAGTAATATAGGTAGTAACATCATACATGTTTAGATAAAATGGATGATGTAGCAAGCAATAAATGAAGAAAGAGAGGCATGTGGTAACATAGCTAATTACCACTAGTATGAGTAACATCACACATATTAAGGCAAGATGAGTCTATGGCCTAATAAATGAAGTGTTGTATGTTACTACACATATGTTACTACCCACTATAGAGGTAGTAACATAGAGTAGCTAGTAACATAGCGTATTTCGAGAAAATTCTGCTTATGTGGCAAGTAATTAATGAGAGGTGATAACATAATATGTTACTGTAACATAGCGCTTTCCAATACAAGATGAGTCTACGAGCTAATAAATGAAGCCATCTATAATACTACTAGTATGTTACTTTGCATTATGAAGGTGGACTTGCAAACATGTTTATGTGACAGATAATTAAAGAAGCGAGATGGTTATATATAAATGTGATGCTACTATGTGTCATGCATAGCAATAAATGAGACCACATATTATACTAATTTATGATACTATGCACTATACTCCCTTCGTTTAGGTATGCAAGTCACCTTATAAAAACCAAATAATCCCAAAACACTTAGGCACGGTACATTAACTTCCTCCTCGTTTCTTGTTTTGTGACATATCAATCAATAAAAGATGTGGACCGTGCATGTTTTCAATGACTTGAAACTATCAAACATGATATACAGTGGTTAGTTCATTACATGCAATGCTATTAATTAACAAAAAGGTTAAGTTTTCTCGTTTTCCTCTCTGCTTTGGTCACCTAGACCGAGGGAGTAGAGTAAGTTACTCCTCACTATGACCAGCCTTAATCACCCATCTGCTCTATGGCCGCGTATTCGGACGGTGCATGGCCAGGCCAACTATAAATACCCGAGGAGTTCCAGCACCCCTCTCCTCACCACCATCTTTTTCCATTCCCATCACACAACGTACACCTCTGCGACCGCAATAGCGAGAGGGAAGAGTAGATCGGCGGCCATGGCGATGAGGAAGGAGGTCCTCCTGGCAGCCATGATGCTGCCGCTGGTGGTGGCGGAGCGCGTGCCGCGTGCGAGATGGGGCAGCTGACGGTGTGCATGCCGGCGATCACCACCGGTGCCAAGCCGAGCGGCGCGTGCGCGCGTGCTGCTCCAACCTGCGCGCGCAGCAGGGGTGCTTCTGCCAGTACGCCAAGGACCCCTCCCTCGGCCGCTACATCACCAGTCCCCACGCGCGCGAGACCCTCGTCTCCTGCGGCCTCGCCGTCCCGCACTGCTAGGCGCCAGGCCGCCTAGCGAGTATGTATGGCTCAGCTATAGCTACGTCCGCCGTCCATCAGATGAGAATATAGCTAGCCTAGCTGGTGAGTGCGTGATGCGTTCATGCCGCATGCATGCATGTTCCTGTTCGATGGATGATGATGGAATAAAATAAAAGATGTTGGGTTATGATGATGGAATAAAACGACCCGACTTTTGTTAACTTCATTCTCCTCTGCTTCCTCTGTCCGCGGTCACTTGCTGTAAGCTTTTCAACCAAAATTACTACGATCGAGTTTTGTAGACACAAATAAGCCACTGGTGATTGCCTGATACTCCTACATTGCAACAGCTAACATGACATGCTCTACAAGCTAGTAACTGCCTGCTGCTACTACTGTCGCTTTCGACGGGATTGCTTGTGTGTATATGCGATGTGTGGTGTGGCTTTAAACACTGTGGCGCGTACTCATGTGCGTTGAATTCATTTATCAACCACCAATCAAGTTCAGCTCCATACAATCAAGCCGGCACTTCTTTTCTGAAAAGGGCAAAAGATTTGACACCTTCATTAATTAACAAGGATTTTAATAAAGTCAGTAGCCCAAAGGCGAAACGAGAGCCTACTCTCCCGAGCGTAATATCACACAAGTGTTGAGCCTCGGCTAGGGCAAAAGAATTGACACCTTCATTAATTAACAAGGATTTTAATAAAGTCAGTAGCCCAAAGGCGAAACGAGAGCCTACTCTCCCGAGCGTAATATCACACAAGTGTTGAGCCTCGGCTAGGGCAAAAGAATTGACACCTTCATTAATTAACAAGGATTTTAATAAAGTCAGTAGCCCAAAGGCGAAACGAGAGCCTACTCTCCCGAGCGTAATATCACACAAGTGTTGAGCCTCGGCTACCATATATACAACTCCACGCTTCGTCTCGGATCTTGTGGATGATGATGTGAGTGTTGAAATACTTTGTAATAGGATAGGACTAGAGGTTTAAACTCCTGGAAACCTATTCTATCTCTTCTTTAGTTTCTCCCTCTCGTTACCGACCTTCTCTGTAAACTCTCGATCAAATTCTTGATCGATCTACTTGTAAGCCACGGCATCATCTGTATAAATAAAACTGCGGCTCAAAAAAAGGGTTCTACGCTTCCCAAGTTATTTTACATGGTAATCAGAGCATCTTCTTCCCAGAGATCGAAAGAGGATCGCATCTAGTTCTACCCCATCGTAAACTTCTGAAACCCATCGCCACTTTCGCCATGACCTCCGCCTCCACCCAATCCAGCACCATGAGTGCCCTTACCACATCCGTTTCATCAACCTCCACCTTCGCCCCTTCCTCCTCCAGCTCGTCCTATCCCATGTCCATCGGACCCCCAACCCAGGAGAAGCTCACGAGGCAAAACTACCTCATGTGGAAGGCTATTGTGCTGCCCCAAATCAAGGGCGCGCAGATGGGCCACCACCTTGATCCGGAGAGCCAAGCGCCGCCGGAGACACTCACCATCACCAATGATGGGAAAGAGGAGCAGATTGCGAACTACGCCCGCGTCCTCTGGTATGCACAACAACAGCAAGTCCAAGGTTTTCTGATGGGTTCCTTGTCTCGCGAGATCCTTGTGCAGGTGGTCACCCTTCAGACGCCGGCAGAGGTATGGGCAGCGATCCATGCCATGTTTTCTGCCCAAAATCAAGCTCAAGCCATAAACACAAGGATTGAGCTCACCAATCTAAAAAAAGGAAACTTGACGATGTCAGAGTACCTAGTCAAGATCAAGTCGCTGACAGATGAGATCGCGTGCACTGGAGTGGCGATGCAAAACGGGGAAATTGTTTCGCAGGTTCTGGCCGGCCTCAACCTCGACTACAACCCGGTCGTGTCGGCCCTTGCTGCGTGGGTGGAGCCTGTCACCGTCCAAGAGCTATACACGCAGCTGTTAAGTTTTGATGCGCGCCTCAATCTTCTTCACGGAACCAACATACGGCAGTCTTCTGCCAACGCCGCCTCGCGAGGTCGCGGGTCTGCTCGTGGGCGCGGTCGCGGGAACAGCAGCGGCGGGGGGGGGCGGGGGGGAGGCGGCGGGCGGGGGAACAGCAGCGGCGGGCGTGGCCGTGGCAATGGCCAAGGGGCGCGTCCAAACGAAGGTGGCTACAACAACACTTCTTCTTCCTCTTGTTCTGGAGGGGGCGGCTACAGCAACAACCACGTCCCCTCTGGATCCTCCTCTCAAGGACGTGTTCGATGTCAACTCTGCAAAAAGGCAGGCCATGAGGTCATGGATTGTTGGCACCGTTATGATGAGGACTATGTTCCCGATGCTCGTCTTGTTGCAGCTGCGATTCGGGAGCAAGGAGGAGATGGTACCATCTGGTATGCTGATTCAGGTGCTACTGATCACGTCACCAACGAACTTGAGAAACTTGCCATGAGGGAGAAGTACTACGGCAATGATCAGATTCACACCGCAAGCTGTGGAGGTATGGATATTAGTCATATTGGTCAAGCATCTATTAATTCCCCTAATCTTAAACGTAATCCCGTTCTAAAGGATGTTCTTCATGTTCCACAAGCCGACAAAAACCTTGCATCTATGTCTCGTTTAACTGCTGATAATAATGTCTTCTTTGAAACTCATCCCACGTATTTTTTCATAAAGGATCGGGCAACGAGGGAGCTCCTTCATCACAGTAGATGCATTGGAGGCTTATACCCCATCACATCTGGAGCATTTAGTCGAAAGCGTCGTCGTCAAGTTTACTCTGTTGTCAAGCCCTCCTTGGCAAGATGGCATCAAAGATTAGGACATCCTTCTTCGATCATAGTTAAGCAAGTTATAAATAAAGACAATCTTCTATTGTCATCTAGTTCAAACATTGAGTCTGTGTGTGATGCTTGTCAGTGTGCAAAGAGTCACCAACTTTCTTATCCTAACTCAAATAGTGTGTCTCATGCTCCGTTGGAACTTATGTTTAGTGATGTATGGGGTCATGCAAGAGATTCTTTTGGTAGAAAAAAATATTATGTCGGTTTTATTGATGACTTTAGCAAGTTCACTTGGATATATTTGCTTAAGTTTAAATCAGAAGTTCTTTCTATCTTCCAAGAATTCCAGAAATTCGTTGAACGTCAATTTGACAGAAAAATCCTTGCAGTCCAGAGTGACTGGGAGGGGAGTATGAGAAACTCAACTCTTTCTTTCGCAATATTGGTATTGCTCATCATGTATCTTGTCCTCATGCCCATCAACAGAATGGTTCCGCTGAGCGTAAACATCGCCATATTGTTGAAGTAGGCTTATCTCTTCTAGCTCATGCATCAATGCCTCTAAAATATTGGATGAAGCCTTTATTGCTGCCACTTATCTTATCAATCGTCTCCCTACCAAAGTTATTGGCAATATTAGTCCCTTGGAAAAATTGTTTCATCAGAAGCTCGATTACAATTCTCTAAGAATCTTTGGTTGTGCTTGTTACCCCAATCTTCGTCCATATAATCATCATAAGCTCGAGTTTCGTTCCACTCAATGTGTTTTTCTTGGCTATAGTAATCTTCATAAAGGGTACAAGTGTCTTGAGATTTCTGCTGGTCGCATATATATTTCTCGCGATGTTGTTTTTGATGAAACAGTATTCCCCTTTGCAAAACTTCATCCAAATGCCGGAGCTTTACTTCATGCAGAAATTGCACTTCTCTCTGATTATATCCCTAGTTCAGATCACGGGGGCGAGTTAAATAGTGCTGATCATTTGACTAGTTCCAAAGAAAATCTTAATTTTGATGACAAGTGTGCAGTTTCTAGACGTCATTTTATGCAAGGGAATACAGACGAAACCTGCGCGGGATCCCAGGCTGATCCGAGCGATAGCTTCGGCGCTGGATCCGATGGAGATTTTGCTGCGGCAGACGAGGCAGTTGCACGATCCGAGGCGGATCCCAGCGCGCTGCATGCATCAGGCGTAGCGGTGGCCGA
>NW_024120601.1:0-9955 GCF_003073215.2 Triticum urartu
GGACTCCTGATGAATGTTGTGCCTGATTGGATCGAGACTAAAGGTACCATGAATATTGTGAGCTTACGGCCAAGATATCCTACAATGCACTTTAGTGAAGTGCATTCAGGATTTCTAATAGCAAGGAATGCTTAATAGTAAAAGACTGGAGCAAAATTATGAACGATCACAGAGAAGTACTAGGGGGCAGCAATCAGAAGCGCAACCCACGATTAGGAGACAGGTTCATCTGCATGCTCCAATATGATGAATTAGCAAAGCTATACATGTTCTATACTATTTTACCTGAGAGAGAGCAGTAGGAGTGATTAATTAGCTAGTTCATGCTCTTAGTACTTGTCCTCTCATGTCCGTGTTCTTCGTCCTGAACTTAATCTCAAAGAGTGATTTGCTTTTGTGGTGTTATGAACGCTTATAATATCATTACCATGTTGAACTCGAGGATATCTTTGCTATGAAAATCGTTGGTGATGATATATATGATGCAAGAGTTTTTATATTAATATGATGATGATGATGAGTTATTATATCATTTATGAAAGAAATTGCATATTAGTTTCAACTGGATGGATTCTAGCTAAGTGATCAAGTATATGCCATATTCATATTACCTCGATCATTTAAGTAGGTGATCAAGTATATATAATATGGATATGACATATACTTGATGACTTAGCCTAGGATCCACGCATCCAGTCAAACTCATTATAATGTAAAACAATCACTAAATTAAATTGAAAACACAAAATTAAAGTAAAAATAAAAAATAAAACCAAAACACACCCAAACATTTAGTACCGGTTGGTGTTACCAACCGGTACTAATGTCCTACGCGCCCACGGAGCTGGCTCGTGCCACGTGGTTGCCCTTTAGCACCGGTTCGTGCTGACTGAACCGGTACTAAAGGGGGGGCCTTTAGTGCCTACAATTTAGTGCGGGTTACCGAACCGGCACTAAAGGGCCTTACGAACCGGTGCTATTGCCCGGTTCTGCACTAGTGCAGCTGCTTTTTTCTCGAACGCAAGCTTCACCTTCTCGTCGATGTCCGCCTGACTAAACTTCTTTGTCTGCTTCTTGGCCTCCGGGCCCTCGTTGTAAAACACATTCCATGTGGCGCCGTCTCCGGCGCCGTGCACACGTCCATATTGCGGCCGCTGGCCCAAATGGAGTCCCTTAAGTTTGTTCAAGGTTCGGTTGAGAGGGGTGTCCCACTTGGGCCACATCGGAGAAGTAGGGCTTTTGGCAGTAAGCTGGTGTTGCTTCTCCTGCAGAAGGAACGTGAACCGTTTACGAATGTGTAGTCGACTTGATCAGGAGCTAAATGTAAGGTGGTAAAAGAATAATTAGTAGTATTCTAATCAATCTCCTCGTGATATGGTCCGTGTAAAAAACCTTCTTTTTCTTGTCCCACTTGTAGCGGCCCTGAAGAAGTCTCGCTCCAAGGGGTTGGTGAACTTCGCGAAGGGGTCTGGGAGACCCGCGGCTTAACGTTCCACGTCCTCCTTATCCCATATGGGCCTCTTACCGAGATAGCCATGGCTTCCGAGGCGATGCTTCCCCGTGTTCCCTTGCTGAAGGCTCATGAATTTCGCAGCTTTAGCCTTGGCTGCCTCGGTAGCGCAAGTGTCCTTGAACTTTTCGAACTCATCTTCCTAAGTGTCGGATTTTCCTCCAGAATCTTGGACAGGTGTTCCTCAGCCTCAATAGCTCGTTTCACCCTCCTTTTTCTAGGAGGCCAAATCATTGCTGAACATGCCCATGGCGTGATTGTTAATCTTTTTCATCTTCGTATCATCCCACGGTTGTTCTATGCTATCATCCCGGTCGGGGAACTTAAATCTCTTGTGCAACTTCGTCAGGAGCAACTGCCTCAAATGTTCTTTACTCCTTAAGTCATCGTCGTTGATGCTCGTGCATTCCCGTAGGATGCATCCTACTTGGTTCCCATAGCACTTGCGAGGTTCTTCCGGCTCTAATGGCTCGATATAAACCACCTCCTCCCCGACGAGCAGATGACCTGAATTGTCCTCCTTGCCCACTAGTTTTTCGATGAAAAGCTACTAGGGTAAATGTTTTTTGGACACAAGTTTTACATCATTTGTTATGGCAAAAAACTTTCTGATGCCCTAAAACCTTCTCTCTCCTTCCCTAAACTTTTTTCAATACCAACTTCTACATCATCTATTGGAGATGCTCTATGCAAATAGTACTACTCCACCAACCTCCGTTTGTGTATACCATGCTTCCTTATCTATAGTAAACCGAACTTGCATGAGTATTTTTCTCATCTTATATATAGCTCCACCGTCTCACTCTATTTTGGCATGTTGGTAGTGTTAACTTATTTTTTTGTCAAATAGGTGGTGCTCATATAAATATATCAAACATAGGGCCAGAAGAAACATGAGCATATGAGAACCCATGGGAATAGGAGAGATCGGGATTAGTTGTGGAACGACCTTTCCATTGAGGACCAGTCTGTCATTAGTACATAAAACTCGATCTGAGATGGCTGGGAAACCCCATTGTATATGACTACTCTTGCCATCTACGCATGAGAGTTTGTGCTCCCAGAGAAGTTCGAAGTGAAATGGAGAGCCTCAATGAAAATTGGCGAGGATAATCATATTGCAAGGCTGTCCAGAATGGAAAAGTGTCTGCCACGTTAACTAGATCTTCCGGCCGGCTTTAAATACAATAGAGTCGTCCGTAATTAGGCTAGTTACCACATAGCAGCACCTATTTTCTCTTTTATCTTGGCCTCACAGGAGCCTTTATATCCATCGCAGGCGGAGGGCTCCTATACTCAGGGCAGTTTACTCAAGGTAAAATTAGGCCAGCTAGGGCCTTACACAGTTATTTGGCACTTTAAACCGTCCGATTTGTTGACTCAGTGCTCCAGATCTGCTGGCCATTCATAATCGGTCGCTCGTCCCACTTTGCGCACTTGGGCTTATTTTCACGTCAGTCTGCTTGTCATGGTGTCCGCTAGAAAAGGCACTGCACCTCTCCAAGAAATCCTCCTAAGCATGCATCAACAAAGCGCATCCTCGAACGAGCTGCCTAGCCAACCACCACCTGGGCAGAGAGCTCTGTAGCCACCGCTGAGAACATAAGGAGGATGTGGGGTTTAGTCTCACATATGTTGTGGGAGAAGGCAGAGCACAACTTATAAGGGTGATGGTGCTCGCTCCTATTAGGGTAGTATTTCTTTTTTGGGGTGTGGCAGTGGAATAATGCCTCATTATAAGCTCGTGATGCTCTCAGTTTCCTGGCTGGTGGGCCGAGATGCTCTCTTAGAGGGCTCGTGGTACTGGTGGGATGAAAACAACGATTAACAAACCCAGAATTGCATAAAAAAGGGAGTGATGGACTGATGGTGACGCTAGATGAGTGGGACATTTTCCCACCCAAGAACACCGCCGTGACCCTCATGGAGACCTCCCACCTCGTGTCACGACTCTGACCACTCTAAGGCAAATAGTACTACACCACCAACCTCCACACGTGTATAGAAACTTACACCAAACTGGACTTACATAAATACCGCTTCATCTTAAACCGAATAGCCCCAACGTCTCACTCTATTTTGGCATGTTGGTAGTAGTAAATTTGTTTTTGTCAAATAGGTGGTAGTCATATAAATAGATTAGAGAGATGGTCGGAAAGAACATGGAAGATATGAGAAGCCATGGGAATAGGAAGCACTGGGAGTATTGGTGAACAATCTTCTTGTGTAGGGCGAGTTTGTCACTAGTACAGAAAACCCCATCTCAGATGGCTTGGAAACTTCATTCTATATCGGCACTCTTGTCGTCTACATAGGAGAGTCTGTGCTCTCAGAGGTGTTTGAAATGATATGCAGAGCTTACGTGATATAAATTCATTGGAGAATCCTCAAAGAAAATTGGCAAGAATAACTGTATTGCAAGGTGGTCCAGAATGGAGAAACATCTGCAACATTAACTCTTTCGGACGAATTTTAATAAAACAAAATCATCTATAAGGTCATCTACAACGCGGCCACTAAGCTGGGGCACTAGGGTCACTTCTTGGCTATTTTTTCAGGTTCCATCCGTGACCAGGATTTGGCCTTGTGTTGATGCCAAATCTACCGTGGGACGATCCAGCTCTTTTGCTTGTATGTTTTAACCACGAGTGAGTATTGAACTTACCTGTGAAGATTGTGTGTCTAGATTTTGTTATTGATCCTGTTATTGTCTTCATAGTATTTAACAGAGGTCCTCGAGGCAAGATATAGAGCTTTGAATATGATTAATCCTCGAGACCTTTTACGGTACATTAAGTTTATTTGAGCCGTTCATTTTATGTGGTTGGATGGCTGAGATGAGCCAATACCACAACAGATTTTAAGTAGTATTGAGGATGAACCATCTTGTAGTTAAACCACTTCCTTACCCAGTGACGCCGAATCTTTTGCACAAGTCCTTTCCTTTGATTGGAATCTTCTCCTGGAACTGTATTGCACTCATCATGAGAGACAGGCTCAGCTGTATTTTTGAGTGGTTGCCTGCCACCTATCATCTTCTTCGGTGCATCTGCTTCTTGTTCATTTGAATTTTGATCGGCTCGTTTTCTTTTGCTAGTGGATGGGCCTACCATTGGGCCCTTTGGCGCTTTAGTTTCTTCAGCTGTTCCCATGAAAGCCTCTTCATCATCAGCCATACTGTGTATCTTAGTAGAATCTTTGACATACTGCATTGATCTGTGAAAGAGAATAGGTATGAGGCAAAATGGGGATAGGGTCACAAATGCTCATAGCGAAAGATTTTCTCGAACAAAAACATTTTTAGGAGGAATCAGATGCCGATTTTGAGAGATGTTTCGAAAGAATGAAACATATTGATCGAGCTAGTAGGTCTGAAGAAGAATACTAGACAGCGAGCTAGGCATATCATTCGAGCGAAGCATAACACAAACCCTAGATCTGACGGATGATGTATCTCCAAATGGTGATGCGCATTTTTGGGCAGCCCCATATTTTGGCCCAAGTTCTGCACATTTGCAGCACTCCTACGGGTTGCCGCAAGAACTAAACACAGTTGCGCGCACGCCAACTACCACACTGAAACTTTCCACCACCCGACCCGGCTCTCCCCGCAACCACCGCCGATGGGATCTAGCCGTTGCACACCACTGCTGCGAGTCCACTGTCCGTCCCGGGTCTAGCAGCCACCCTGCCGACCAATCCCGCCACTCCGGATGGCCGCAACAGCCGCCACCTCCTGAATTTGCAACGCTTTCGGCCACATGCCACCCCTCCCTCTCCCTTAATGGCCATTGCAACATCTTTCCTCATCGTTGAGATCAATTAATGTCCGCTGCGACCACCACATGATTGCTGCCATTGAGCCGAGTCGCTGCTCCTTCGGAGCTCTCGGCTTTCGGATGACGCGGCGTCGCCAACTCTTGCAGCAACCCCCAACTTCCAGGCGTCACAAAGACCACCCCCAAAGCCATTTCAAGCAGGCCCGGTCACCACCTAGGCCCCGACAAGCAGACAACCTGAATTCTCCTCCTTGCCCACTAGTTGTTCGATGAAAATCCTATAGGGTAAAGGTTTTTTGGACACCAGGTTTACATCATCTATTATGGCAAAAAAAACCCGGTGCCCTAAAACCTTCTCTCTCCTGCCCTAAACTTTTTTTTCAGCACCAACTTTTATACATCATCTGTTGGAGATACTCTAAGGCAAATAATTCTACACCACCGACCTCCATTTCAGTATACCATGCTTTCTTATCTATAGTACACCGAACTTTACTTGCATGAGTGTTGTTCTCATCTTATATATACAAGGTCATCTTAAACGGAATAGCTCCACCGTCTCACTCTATTTTGGCATATTGGCAGTATTAACTTATTTTTTATCAAATAAGTGGTACGCATACAAATAGATCAAAGAGAGGGCCAGAAGAAACATGAGCATATGAGAACCCATGGGAATAGGGGAGATCGGGATTAGTTGTGGAACGATCTGTCCATTGAGGACGAGTCTGTTTTTTTTTTTTTGAAAGCTTGGGACAGTGAGGGCAACCCCCCACTGACTTTATATTAAATCAACATGTACAAGTTACACCTTTCGGGGTTACATCGAGAGGAATAATAAAAGCCCTAACCACTAGGGAGAGGGGGAGGTAGAACTATCTAGTGTACAAGATGTGACACTGCTAGATTGATGCAAAAAAAATGCTCAACAAACGGCACTAGGGCCTCCTTGACTCTATGTCTAATCATTCCAAAGGCACTTTTCAACCTTTGGAGCCAGCCATTCTCTATGGGTATTATGCCCCTTAAGTGATTGTTGTTGCGTTGTTTCCATATGCTCCAGGCTGCTATAATAAAGATCTCCATCAATATGGGCCCAGTCCATTTATCTCTTGCTTCATGCACAAGCTGGAGCCTATCCCTGCTGTGTGCCCAAACGATCCCCAGCTTCCTCCAGCACGCCTTGCTGAAACCACATTCAAAGAACAGGTGCTCCATTGTTTCTTCACGGGGTCTGTCACATACTCCCTCCGTTCGGAATTACTTGTCGTAGAAATTGATGTATCTAGACGTATTTTAGTTCTAGATACATTCATATCCGAGACAAGTAATTCTGAACGGAGGGAGTAGAAGACAAGTATAGTCATCATCTCTCAGTTTCATGTTTCTCCTCCTCAGCATGTTTCTTGTGTTCAGCCTGTCCGCCAGCAGCAGCTAGGCAAAAACTCTCCACTTATTAGTGCATTTAGTTTTCCAGATCCATTTAAAGGCGTCATCCGCTACCACCTCAGGAAGCAATGCGCGTAGTATTTAATGGAAGCAAACCCCTCCGATCCCCACACGCACCTCCAGCTGTCCGCTACTTCACTCAGCTCAATCGTGGCCATGCTGTTTGGAAGGTCTTCTAGCTCCTCTCTGGCTTGGACAGAGATTGGCAAGTGGAAGTTGTGGCCAAGCGTTGGTGTTGTCAACAAAGCTTGCACCGAGACGTCCTCATTTACAGAAAAGGAGAACAGTCGGGAATGACTATCGAAGAGAATGTTGCTATGCCACAAGTCTTTCCAGAACAGCACTGTGCTTCCGTCTCTCACCTCCACCATCGTGACGCCTCTATAAATCGGCGCAAGCTGCATGATATCACGCCACCAGAACGAACCACACTGGTCTGTTGCATGAGGCACCGATCCCACATAGTAGGCAGACCATATTAGTTTCACCCAAGGCAGATCCACAGGATTATAGAATTTGTGCAATTGCTTAAGGAGCATCCCTTGCTTCTGGACTCGAAGATCAATTATTCCAAGGTCACCCCTACCCTTGGGGCGGCAAACCAGATCCCACGCTGTCAGGGAGATGGCTTTGGGGCCATCGTCCGTGTTCTTCGCCTAGAGACAGTATCTTCTGAGTTTGTCAAGATGCTTTAGGATTTTCGGGGGCAACCTGATGGAGCACATGGCGTAAATCACAAGGGACATGAGCACCGGGTTGACCAAGGTAAGTTTTGATCCGAGGTCTAGAAGCATGGCAGCAGAAGAGAGCCTGCGCTTGACTGACGCAACCAGCGGCATGAGATCTGTCACTGTCGGCTTAGTAGTGCCCATCGGCGGTACGTGAATGTCATGGTGCCAATCTTGCATCCAGCCGCACAGCTGCATCCTCAGCTGTGTTGACAGTGATAAGAGTTGATTTTTGGAAGTTTATGCACAGCCCCACTGAGGAGGTATAATCCTGAAGAATGCGTTTGATTGTTTCCTCTTGTGAAAAGACCGATCTGATGGAAAAGACTAGGCAGCACATTATACGTCAACACTCCCCCTCACATGTGGCTCCTCAGACCTAAACGTGGACCAAAAGTGGGCTGCAATTTCATTGCGCTAGCCGGGTCTTAAACTCAAGCCCTCTTGGCTCCGATACCATGTAGAAGTGCATGCTCTAGCCAATGCAACGAAAAGACCGATCTGAGGGAAAAGACTAGGCAGCACATTATACGTCAACATGAGATGGCGCGGAAACCCCATTTTATATGAGTACTCCTGCCATCTACGCATGAGAGTTTGTGCTCCCAGAGAAGTTCGAAGTGAAATGGAGAACCTCAACGAAAATTGGCGAGGATAATCATATTGCAAGGCTGTCCAGAATGGAAAAGTGTCTGCAACATTAACTAGATCTTCTGGCCGGCTTTACATACAATAGTGTCGTCTGTAATTAGCCTAGTTACCACAAAGCAGCACCTATTTTCTCTTTTATCTTGGCCTCACGGGAGCCTTTACATCCACCGCAGGCGGATGGCTCCTATACTTGGTGCAAGGTAAAACTGGGACAGCTAAACAATCCGATTTGTTGACTCGGCGCTCCAGATATGCTGGCTAAACATTCATAATCGATTGCTCATCCCACTTCACGCACTTGGGCTTATTTCCGCGCCAGTGTGCTTATTGTGGCCGAACAAACATCTCTTGGGCTGCTGCTATGATGACCGATCTGGGCGCTCTGAAGTTAACAGGCCAAGATGTTGTGAACCACACGGTCCAGACCTTCACTTGCGTCTGTGTGCGCGCATCCGATTTCCAGCGGACCAATCCATCATCTTTTCTCCTCTCTGCCACTCGGCTCCTTCCGCCCTGGGATGAAGCTTTGATCAGAGGTGGCTACGGGTCCAGGAAAGATAGAGATGGATGGATCGGTGTAGTGCCTCCCCTAGCTCTAAACCTGTCCACTGAGTGCCGCCTACAAATCCTCCACCACTTGCTCAACCTGAGAGACCCACCAACCATCTCGAAAAAACAATAGCATGCTACAGTTGGGACGTTGGATAGATAATTTTATGTAGAAGACGACAACAACGATGGTACAATCGACCAGGTAAACAATAACCCAAGGTGCAGGATGCCCCATCAAATTGTCAAGCATTAGTTCGTCCAAGTATAAATTCATTGGTTTGGTTTTGCTAAAGCACATCTAGATGTTTCCTAAGTATTATAGATCTGCCGCTCTAAACAGTTCGCTTCACTGATGATGTGCTAGCTAGCCTTTGTTAGGATGATCTCCACCATGTGGGCTCAACGGCCCACCGGGCCCTTAGATCCGCGCTCTGATCGGGGGTGCTCAACCCACTATGGGCGACGGGCCCCTATCACCTGCACTATATAAAGAGGTGGGGGCTGGCGGCTCGCATCACGAGGTTCGTCGCGACGCCGTACACCCCACCTACATCCCTACCGATCTAGGGTTAGTGCAGTGCTGATGGGAAGCGCCGCCACCACATCGCCCACTACTCTCTGCCACCACAGGGTGCCACAGCACGACCATGGCCTCCGGCTCGAGCTCGTCAGGCCAGGCAGAAGGTAGGTTGACCGGAATCCCTAACCCTAGCTAACCGATCCAGAGATCCATCAATGGTATCAGCCAGATTGGGTTAGATTTTTTCAGTTGAAAAGAAACAGAGAAATCAAAGCAAAAGAAATCCCCTCCCGAAAGAACCCTAGAATAGGGCAGAGAAGGAATCACCGGAGACGGGCCTTGGGCTCGCCGGCAAAGATGCGCCGCCGCAAGGCCGCGCCGGTTCCTCTCGATCCGAACGGGAATCGGCAAGCCGAGCCGTTCGGACGAAGAACAACCCTGCGAGGGGCAAAGTACACCGCAACCAAGCCCATTCGACGGCGGTACGCTTACCGCAAGGGAAGACGCGCAACCGGCGAAGGGGATGTCCACGGCGCTGCCGTAGAGTGCTCTGCCGTCACAGAAAACGAAGGGGAGCAGAAGTGATCCTCGTCTGCGTCGAATCTCTCTCTCTCTCTCTGCTGCACAGAAGGTGGAGAAAGGGGAAAGGAAAGGGGAGGGGCTCGCGGCGCGGTGACAGATCGACATCGTCGCCGGCGGCTGGCGCAGCCCCAAACCGCCGCCACTCCAGAGCCCGAGCCGGCGGTGGAGAAGAGGAAGGCGAAGA
>NW_024120602.1:0-8818 GCF_003073215.2 Triticum urartu
TCATGTTCGGTGAGAAAATCACGTTCCCGAAGGTTTCATTCCGTTTGGACTCCGTTTGATATTCCTTTTCTTTGAAACCCTAAAATAGGCAAAAAAAACAGCAATTCTGGGCTGGGCCTCCGGTTAGTAGGTTAGTCCCAAAAATAATATAAAAGTGGATAATAAAGCCCAATAATGTCCAAAACAGTAGATAATATAGCATGGAGCAATAAAAAATTATAGATACGTTGGAGACGTATCAGTAGGACAGTAGCAATTTTCCCTCAAGTGGATGACCTAAGGTTTATTAATCCGTGAGAGGTGTAGGATGAAGATGGTCTCTCTCAAATGACCCTGCAACAAAATACAAGCAATCTCTTGTGTCCCCAACACACCCAATACAATTGCAAATTGTATAGGTGCACTAGTTCGGTGAAGAGATGGTGATAAAAGTGTAATATGGATGGTAGATATTGGTTTGTGTAATCTGAAATTATAAAAACAACAAGGTAACTAATATTAAACAGGCACAAAAACGGTGTTACAATGCTTAAAAATGAGGCCTAGGGTCCATACTTTCGCTAGTGCAATTTCTCAATAGTGCTAACATAGTTGGATCATATGATTATCCCTCAAAGTACAATAAAGAATCACTCCCGAGTTCCTATTGCCGGATAACAAAAGATAGGAATTGATTGTAGGGTACGAAACCCCCTCAAAGCTATTCTTTCTGTTCGATCTATTCAAGAGTTCGTACTAGAATAACACCAAAGCAAAATCATATTAATAATACTCAATCCACACAAAGAACTTTAAAGAGACCACAAGGTTTCCGTCGGAGAAAAGATAACAAAAACATGCATCAACCCCTATGCATAGATTACCCCAATATCACTGTGGGAATCTGCGAGTTGAATACCATAACATATTTCAAGTGAATCAATATGATACCTCATTGTCACCTCAAGTATTCACACCGCAAGACATATATCATGTGTTCTCAAATCTGAATATTCAATCTGACAAGACAAAACTTCAAAGGGTAAAGATTCAATTCATCACAACAAGAGTATAGAGGGGAGAAACATCATATGATCCGACTATATTAACAAAGCCCATGATATAGATCATGAGAGAGAGAGAGATTAAACACGTAACTACTGGTACAAACCCTCAACCCCGGGGGTGGACTACTCCCTCCTCATCGTGGTGGCCGACGGGACGATGAAGATGGCCACCGGAGATGATTCCCCCCTTCGGCAGGGTGCCAGAATGGGTCTAGATTGGTTTTCGGTGGCTACAAAGCCCTGTGGTAGCGAAACTTCCAACCTAGGTTAACCCCGATGGGTTTCGGAATATTTGGGAATTTATAGTGCAAAGAAAGGGTACGGGAGGCCACCGAGGTGGGCACAACCCACTTGGGCGCGCCCTGGTGGGTTGTGCCCCCCTCGGGGCACCCCCCAGGTGCAGCTCTGGTCCATTGGGTTCCTTCTGGTCCAAAAAAAATCTCCAAAAAGTTTCGTTGCATTTGGACTCCGTTTGGTATTGATTTTCTGCGATGTAAAAAACAAGCAAAAAATAGCAACTGGCACTGGGCACTAGGTCAATAGGTTAGTCCCAAAAAATGATATAAAGTTGCTATAAAATGATTGTAAAACATCCAAGAATGATAAAATAACAGCATGAATACTTCATAAATTATAGATACGTTGGAGACGTATCATCATACTCATCATCATCGATCATACAACTTCTACTCGATACCACATCATCATCATAGTTATCTAACCAATCCTACTTAGTTGTTATTAGCACATGATCATGTGTATTATTAGCTAGGACCTACTACCTTCTCTTATGTAAAATAGCATAAAACAAGATAGGCCCTGACTGTCCATTATGGAGAATGGAGATTATCCTGTCTCCAATTCTTGCATTTCGCACAATGTTGCTTCCAAGTACCTCCTTACGACTGTCCATACATTTTTTCCATTCTTTGATTTTCATGTATTCACTGGTTTTAGAAATCTGATATGAACAGGTGTGGTTCGTAGGATGACCTGGCCGTATATTCAAAACATCAAGGCGACCATTCTGATACATCATATGAGGCACACAATCCTTCGGGATTTTTTGTTAAAAAAACATAGTAATAACTTCGTAGTTAGCAATGTAAGTTTTAAAAGATTTTATGCAAAAGATGCAAGGATGTTGTAATAGTAAAAAATCTTACCATGGCATCTCCATGGATGTTACCGTAGTTCAACACATGCACTAGTGGCACGTATTGACCATAATGTGGAGGAGTTTGATAATAGATATTGTAATTCTCAAGATTAGTACAAAATGCGATCAGATGATTTTTGTCCTGGTAAGTTAACTCAGAGCCATCGGTGTAGTAGGTTCAGTCTACCATATTCTGCACATTGTTTGAATAATGAAAATAAGCTGTCAATGGAAATAAGCTCGCAACTATTTTGAAATAAACAATATAAATTAGTTAATAACTATGTTTGAGAAACTCACATAGCGGTAGAATTGGAAGTGTATCAACAAGGACCCAAATGTCCATATTGTCTTGGTCGATGTCAGGATCACCAAGATCCATGGTGACAAGCATACCCTCATAAAAACCATACATCTTGCAAAGTGCTTCCTAATTTGTGCAACCAAAATGGGTTACGCTCTCAAAATTGTACAGATTTACTTCAAAATCCATACCATGATGGGTCCTTAGGTGAATTTTCTTTGTTTCAAAATTTTCATGGTCTTAAAAATCCATCTTCTCCAAGACATAGTGTCTTGCATGGCATGGGATAAGCTACTCGAATTGTAAAAGACGAAAATTACAAGTTGAAATAGTTAAAGTCTTGCTTAATTATGAAAAAAACACTTGTTGTCATTGCATACTGTTTCAACATCGAAGGTCTCCTGGAGCTTAATGATGAAAAATACACGTTGAAATAGTTGAAGTCATCCAAGTGAGGCCTGTTGCACAGACCCCGGTCGTCGTTGCAGCAGTCGCACTCCCCCGGGAGACTTTCATCGTTCGATAACGACATTTCCTAGGTTCATAATCCAAAGATTAAACTTATACAATTCAATATATGTACTACAAAAAGTAAATTAGATCATTATTATTTATCATAGGTTGACTATCGGTCTGCCGAGTCTAGCACGCGGGAACGAAGGAGAAGCGACCCCCACGACAACAGTCGGGATTTTTCATCCTCTCATATGTGGTGGAGACTCGATTTCACCTACTGATTCCTCTCTGACATTTGCGACCATTAGTGATGGTCGTTACTCCTCCTTCCCCTGGTGCATAACAAAGGTCTAGCACCCGGACAAGAAGGAGAAACGACCCCCACGACAACAGTCAGGATTCTTCGTCCTCTCTCATATATGGTGGATACACTCCCTCACTAATTTTTCGACCGTCGGTGATGGAACCTCAACAGACTTAAAGTCAACCCGAAATGTCGTTTAATTATTTTTCTAGAAAATCCAGGCCACTCGATATTTCCTACATATTCTAGCACAAGTCATGCCAGAATTCACAGAAAAATCCGGCATGACCTTTGCTAAAAAGGACATATCGAGCGCCTGAAATTTGCCGGAACGGAAATTAATCAACACTCGGGCAAAACATAGGCCACTCGGAGGTGTAACCTGCAAACATGGCCAGCCACCTAGGCCAGCACATATCCTATTTGAGCAACACAAGATATACATGTTTATATCTACATCATATGAGCATTCAAACTTGATGGTCATTGCATTTCAATGGTTCAAAATAAAAAAACATTTCAAAATGTCTTATAGGACACATATTGACATGGAGATTTGGTAGGTCTCACCTCGAGGTTGGAGGGGGTCGTTGACGGGGACGACGGCGGTGATGATGGAGGGGCTCCTTGATTTATGCAAAAACAAAAAACCTATAAGCATACTGCTCTCCAATTTAAGCATTCAAAGTAGGAGTAGTTTCCCAATTTGAGCATTCAATAAGCAAAACCAAATCGTAAAATAAATTAGTATTCAAATTAGCATGCATTCAATAAGCAATACTAAATCATCTCTTTTGTCCGTACATCGTAGAATATTATCACTAATACATCTCAAATAGTATCATACATATAACATCACTAATACAGCTAAAACCCTAACGAATGCTGGGTATCGGCGCGAGCGGTGGACACCCAAAGAGAAGGCCACCAAAGAAGGTTCGGGTCAACGACGGGCTGGCTCCTCACCAAGCTGCGCCCCCCGGAAGGTAGCACCTCCCAGTACTAGCCCGGCGGAGCCCAATCCCGGACATGGCCCCTCTGATCAAGCAGGCCTCCTCTGGCGAGTCGACGACGAGTATGCGGGATAGGCATCATCGACGTCGATGTGGGAATAATTGCTTTAACTAAAAAAATAACAACAAATGTGACATGTTCAAAATATGACATGTCCACTTCAAAACGAATCAACCTAGAATTTTGTTAAATACACCTAAAACACCTAAATTCTATTAACTGCACCTAATTAAAACTGACATTTTGAACATGATTCGATCATAACTAGGGTTCATACTACATTATTCTAAGATTAAACACCTAAAATACCTAAATTAAATTAACAACATGGGATGGCTGGTCTCACCTCGATCGAGGTCGGAGGGGGTCGGTGACGGGGACGACGACGGAGATGATGCAGGGGCTCTTTGATTTGTGCAAAAACAAAATATAAGCAAAACATTATTATCATCATCTTAGGACTTAGTGAAACTCCATAAGCTATATTTACTTATTCTATTCAAATTTACTTATAATTTCCTATTCTATTCAAATTTTCTAAAAATTTCCTATTCTATTCAAAAGACCTACATTTACTTATTTTTTCAATTTCATATTTTATTCTATTCAAATTTACTTATTCAGAATTTCTAAAAATTTCCTATTCTATTCAAAAGACCTACATTTACTTATTCTTTTCAAATTACTTATTCAAATGTTCTAAAAACAAAATATACTAAAAACCTACATTTAACAAAAACTAAAACCTATTTACAGAAAGGGGGAGGAGGAGAGAGCAGGAGAAGGAGGAGGGAGGAGGAGGAGGAGGAGGAGGGGGCCGCCGGCGGAGAGGGAGGAGGAGGAAGGAGGAGGGGGAGGAGGAGAAGGGATGGATCGACCTTGGGGTGGAGAAGGAGGGCGGCGACGGCGGCGGTGAGGGCGACGGAGGCGATGACAGAGTGTGAGGGGGAGAGTGAGAGGATGCGCGCGGGCGCCCGGTTTGGATAAGGGGCCTTAGTGGTAGCGCTGGTCCGTAAAAACTGCTACTACTAAAGATCAATATATAGCGCTTGTCAAGGAAAAAGCCCTATTGCTAAGATCAATAGTAGTGGCGCTTTCTACGCATGAGCGCTACTAGTATCCCTAGCATACCTGGAACGGTCTGTCATTTTAGTAGTAGCGCGTTTTCTAGCTCCAGCGCTACTGCTATGCTCATATTAGCAGCGCTCGTGCGGCCCGAGCGCTACTGCTATTTAGCAGCAGTGTTTGCTTTGTAAAAGCGCTACTGGTGAGCTCCTGTGTATAAGAATTTCCCTGGTAGTGGGAAAATATCTGTGGATATTTCCCCGGTCTTACGCAGTTATCGGACAGATGAACCGAAGGGGAAGGTTGCATGTTTTCAGTGTTAGAGGCATGTGATAGGTATGTGGAGGGCATATTCGGATTCGTCTTATTTTTCTGATCAACTTCACATATAAATTATTTTCATCCGAGTTACGGATTATTTTGTATGATTTTCTGGAGCAGACCCACCTCCTTATATAAGCACATGCGGTTACCGTCCAACCGGGCGCACGCCACTCAATTGCTAACGTCCAAAGAACTTTCAAAGAATTGTACGACGCAGAGTTCCCATACTTATTCCCACGTGGTGGTTAGTGCAAAAAGGCCAAAGGCCTACTCAGATCACATATCCAAACCTGTTAGTGTATTAGGAGCGCACGGAGGCAATCAGTGATCCTGTCGCCCCGTCTCCCGGACTTACGGCAAGGGCCAGGCCCATCCCTCTCTTGGGGCGTTCAGTCTGCCCGGCTGTCCCACGTAGTTATCTCACGGGTACCCTCACGGTCAACCCGACTTCAGTAACTCTCCCAGGTACCCCTCGGGGTTGACCCAGCTTCAACAAGGGACTGAGGTAAAGTCAAGGTATCCGTGTGTCCACAACATCATGGGGGAAATCCAAGGAATCACCCTCGATGGATTCCCACTCAAAGTAACCATCAAGGTGAACTTGGAGGAATCACCCTCGATAGGTTCGCACTTGAGGGGTTGCATGACAGAGGCATCATCGGAGGTGGTGAAAGAGGAATCACCCTCAGTAACCATAACCGACTAGCTACACTACAAAGGTATCATCAGGAGTGCGATACGAGGTATGACCCTTGGCACTCGATAGTAGCTCAGCATAGTCATACAACTAAGGGGAGTGCCGGTGATGTGTCGGTATCTGCTCATTGATCACATTGATCGAGTCACCGGTAACAAAGCAGGGAAACAAGGACAAGGGTGAGGGGTTACTGATGGATCACTAACCAACCTATACTAAGTATATAGGATAATAGGTAAGGAAACAACAAAATAGGAACTATTGAATAGGTTGCGAGCCGGGCGCGACCAGGGGCGCGTGGCCACTCACAGGCGGGCGCGTCCAGAGGGCGCGTGCGAAGAGCGCAATGCGCAGGGGAGCACAGCGGGAGTGGCGGGTGAGGGAGTCCTGGACTAAGGGGTCCTCGGGCGTCCGGCCTATTGTCTATGGGCTGGACTGATGGGCTGCGAAGATATGAAGACTGAAGACGGTGCCCGTGTCCGGATGGGACTCTCCTTGGCGTGGAAGGCAAGCTCGGTGAACAACTATGAAGATTCCATATTATGTAACCGACTCTATGTAACCCTAGATCCCCCTGGTGTCTATATAAACCGGAGGACTTAGTCCGGATAGGGGATACTCAATACCTTAGTCATAAAGGCTACACTTCTAGAGTTTAGCCATTACGATCTCGTGGTAGATCAACTCTTGTAATACTCATATTCATCAATATCAATCAAGCAGGAGGTAGGGTATTACCTCCATCAAGAGGGCCCGAACCTGGGTAAAACTTCGTGTCCCCTGTCTCCTGTTACCATCAACCTTAGACGCACATTTGGGGACCCCCTACTCAAGATCCGCCGGTTTTGACACAAACTTTGGTGCTTTCATTGAGAGTTCATCTGTGTTGTTGCTAAAAGGTTTGATGGCCCCTTCAATCGTCAATAATGGCGTTGTCTGCGGAGAAACTTTCCTCCCCGGACAGATCTTTGTGTTCGGCGGTTTCGCACTGCGGGCCAACTCGTTTGGCCATCTGGAGCAGATCAAAAGCTACGCCCCTGGCCATCAGTTCAGATCCAGGAGCTTGAACTATGTCACAAACATCCGGGGAGACTTGATCTTCGCCGGATTCGATGCCGCGGTAGCCGCTCCCGATCACCCCGATGATCATGACTTAAATCTGTCATCGGGCCGCATCCAGGAGATCGCTCCTGTAACTGCTCTGGCCCTAGAGCCGGAGCAGGCCGCGCCATCCAAAGATGGGAGGATTAACTCCACCACGGAGGCTGCAGATTCCACGGTGTTGGAGCCGCACATGGAACTGGTCTCACTCGATGCCTATGCCACCGGAACACCAGACTCATCTCCAGCTGTAGGTTCCGAACCACGCGAGCCCGCAGACGCTGAGCTTGATCGTTTATCGATCTTCGAATTCAGTGCCGCCGACATCTTCCATCACTCGCCTCTGGGCAATGTGCTAAACTCGTTAAAAAGTCTGTCCTTAGCGGAGGACTCTCAGCCGAACTATATCTGTCTCGAACTAGGGGCTGACGGTAGAGAATTTCGCTTCCCACCTGCCACCCACTTTATTGAAGGAAATATGCCCTAGAGGCAATAATAAAGTTATTATTTATTTCCTTATAATCATGATAAATGTTTATTATTCATGCTAGAATTGTATTAACCGGAAACATAATACATGTGTGAATACATAGACAAACAAAGTGTCACTAGTATGCCTCTACTTGACTAGCTCGTTAATCAAAGATGGTTATGTTTCCTGACCATGAACAATGAGTTGTTATTTGATTAACGAGGTCACATCATTAGTTGAATGATCTGATTTACATGACCCATTCCATTAGCTTAGCACCCGATCATTTAGTATGTTGCTATTGCTTTCTTCATGACTTATACATGTTCCTATGACTATGAGATTATGCAACTCCCGTTTGCCGGAGGAACACTTTGGGTGCTACCAAACGTCACAACGTAACTGGGTGATTATAAAGGAGCATTACAGGTGTCTCCAAAGGTAGATGTTGGGTTGGCGTATTTCGAGATTAGGATTTGTCACTCCAATTGTCGGAGATGTATCTCTGGGCCCTTTCGGTAATACACATCACATAAGCCTTGCAAGCATTACAACTAATATGTTAGTTGTGAGATGATGTATTACGGAACGAGTAAAGAGACTTGCCGGTAACGAGATTGAACTAGGTATTGGAATACCGACGATCGAATCTCGGGCAAGTAACATACCGATGACAAAGGGAACAACGTATGTTGTTATGCGGTCTGACCGATAAAGATCTTCGTAGAATATGTAGGAGCCAATATGGGCATCCAGGTCCCGCTATTGGTTATTGACCGGAGACGTGTCTCGGTCATGTCTACATTGTTCTCGAACCCGTAGGGTCCGCACGCTTAAGGTTACGATGACAGTTACATTATGAGTTTATGCATTTTG